>NC_058151.1:4854333-5137993 GCF_011075055.1 Mangifera indica
ATTTTCATCTGAAATCTTTTCTTCTGTATTAGCCAGATTAATAGTAATTTTATTGAACTCATCTGAATTTTCTTCCAAAGTTTTTCCTGGATCCATTTTAAAACCAAAAATTTGCTCTTTCAAATAAATTTTATTAGTCAAAGATTTAGTTATATAAAGAGACTCAAACTTCAACCATAGTTGTGCAATAGTACTAATATCATCAATTTGTCTTAAAACATTATCAAAAAGATGTAAAATAAGCAAGCTATAGGCAGTTTCAAGTACCTCAACCTTCTAAGAATTTGTCATATCAAAAGGTAAAGCGTCCACACCTTCTAAGGCCTTTGCTCATTTTTTATGCACTAAAACAACCCTCATCTTTTTCCTCCAAATATTAAAATCATTTTTTCCAGTAAATTGTTCTATTTCCAGTCTTGTTGACCCCATTATGTTCTGTTCCTTTTTCTTTTAGTTTTTTTAATCCTATAGATACCAAAAGAATGCATAGCAATGCCAAGAAAGCAAAATACTAGCAGCAAGAATACAATCTTTCCGAAATAGATTCAAATATATCAAGAGACATAACATATATATTTCACTAGAATATACTGAAGAGCACGAAAGCCAAACACATCTCAAGATATAAACAATAATTGAATATAATCGAAAAAAAACAGGTCAAAGTTCATAGATCAGAAAAATCTTTAGTGGCTCTGATACCACTTGTTATAGATTTATAGATTTAAATCCCAAGATATTCCGATCCAAACAATATCACAGCCGAAAAACAGAAATATAACAACACGATATACTTGGTTTGGATTTCGTAAAAGAAATCCTACATCCAAGGTAGAGGCGTTCGTTTAGTCAAATCCACTATTATCAAGTTCGATTACAGAATATAAACACACGGATCTCAACCTTTGTACAACCAAAAAAGTATACAAATCATATACACGGTAAAAAAATGTTAAAGAGAACCTGACTTCACCGAAGAGATGCCGCCAATCAACCTTAAGAAGCCAAAACTCCTTCACAACAACCACAAGATGCAAGAAACCAGAGAGAAAAAACCCAACAGCCTCACGCCTTCTATTTCCCTCCCATATATAGTTCACGACAACACAAGACTTATATACTTAGGGTAAAATGAATGAAAACCCAGCAAAATGATATAATTGCCCTTACTTAATAAAAGTAAAGACTCATGCATCCTTAACTACAATTACAACATTGCCCTTATAGTTTTAAACAAAACATTACAATACTCAATTTCATATCCATGATAGGTGCACATATCATTACTCTTGGTGATAATGAGATTTAAGCAACAAGCTAGATATAACTATCAAGAGGTATTCTCTGTGGTTGCTTGAACTGGAAGCATTAAACAAACTGATAATCATTTTAGCTAGATAGAACAATTACAAGTTCATCAATGGATGCAAAGTAAAAAGTTTTTGTCAAATAACTATTAATTTTATAAAGAAAAGGTGTATAATTCGAAGAAAACTCTATATAGACTAAAACAGAAAGATCAAATGGTTTAACAAACAGTGAATTAGACTTTTAAAAACTTTTAATATCAATTTAAATGATTAATGCAATTGAGGCCTCTTAATAAATGTTAACTATTTTTTAATGTAAATTTATGAAAATGTCAATAGTTAATACAAATAATCATTATGAACAAAATAACATATGGCATAAAATGGAAAGTTAAAATATTAGAAAAACAAACATATGACATATAGTGGTTTTACATAACCCGACCTACGTCCACTCCTCTAAGTTATCTCTTTTTGAGTATTCTACCAATCCTTGGTTAATAAAACTCCAACCAAGTTTTTTTTTGTAGTACAAATAACTTACAAAGTGCTATTAACCTTTATAAATACTAGAGATCAAATTCTCTTACTAAAAGTTTTTAACTTTAATGGGAGTGAAACTCACCCTTTTACAACACGAATTTATACAAATTTGGGAAAAAAAAAAAAAAGCTCTATCAAATAGTATATACGTAAATGAATAGTTTGGTACAACCCAATAGACATGATTAAAAAGTAAGTGGATGGCAATAATTTTTATTAGAATATAAGATTACAAGTGAATAGTTTAAGAATGTTTTGCTCTCTATTGTATGAAAATTTTAGTTTGCAAAAGTTATTTCTAAATAGATTTGATTGGGTTTATATAGGAAAAATTGAAAAATATAGTCATGATGCATAAATCTTGGCATTATAAAATTTCAAAAAACATAGAATTCGGTTGATTAGATTTAATTCAGTCAACTAGATGTAATGCAACACCTCTATGACATTTGCATAACACTAACCATTAGAAATTTTATTACTCAAATCGGTTGATTAAAAGAGAATTTGGTTAATTAGATTTTTAGAAGCTGAAAACATAGCTTCTAGATTATCCAGCATCTAGAACTCAGCAAGTACAATTGGCCAATTTGGTCGATTGAATCTTATTGTTGTTTGCCCCCTAAAATTTTGGAAAATCAAGTTCCCCCCTAAAATTTTGAAAATGACAATTTAACCTATATTTGAAAAACTTATTCAAACTCAACTTCAAGATATGATATTTTAGTCCATAAAAATTCATAATTTCAAATAGGTTATTGTAATTTGATAAAGTTCACCTTAACTCATTGATTTGAAAAATGACATTTTAACCCTAAGAATTTGAAAATTCTAAAAACAATTTTGTTAAAGAGCTTTTACTTATATATAATTTTTCTAATCAAGACTAATGCTTAAAGATTACGAGAACATCTAACTAAGCTTGAGTTTTTTTTTTAAATCTTCAAAAATTATTTATTTGTGCTTTATCTTGATTTCCCATTTTGATCCTCTTTTAAGTATATTGATTAAATTCTTACAATCTTAGTTTACACTTAAGTAAAAATATTAGTTAATGTATTTAAAGATATATTAGTTTTTTATCATCAAAATAAGAGCATGGTGATTGCTTGAGTCAACAAAAACAAATACTAAGAGCATGGAACAAGGCATTGATTCCTTCTCCCAGAAGATTGAAATCTTGAAATGCCCATCCAAGCATGCTTTATATGTTAAGGGCAATGATTTTGGTGATGTAGTGTTGTTCTACTTTTATGTTGGCGATTTAATTATTGTTAATAATACCAAAAGATTGAAGACTTTAAAACTCCATGATGCATGAGTTTGAAATGATACATCTTGGCCTAATATAATATTTTCTTGGCATGTAAATAGTTTAAAAGGAGATGATGAGATTTTTATTTGTCAAAAGAGGTATGTTGTAAAACTTTTTAAAAAGTTTGATATGCATGAATGCAATATGACGAGGACTCCGATGGAGGTTGGAATGAAATTATTTAATAAAGGTGATGAAGCACATGACTGAAGTTTGATGTTACCATATTAATTTTATTTAAATAAATTATTTATGTTTTAAAATCTAATTTATTATTTGGTTGAATAAGTCAAAGAGGTTACAGATAGTTTTTCTATCATGATATTTTTCTCTATTGAATGAGTTTATCCTATCTTTTTACTTGAAATCATATTAAGTTGGGTTGATTAACAAGTTTCTCGAATACTCTCATCAATCTCAATTGCAAATTGCTAAGAGGATCAAGTGTCACATGAAGGAACAGTCCAATATTGTTAAGCAATTTGGTTATGCACTTAATGAGCCAAATTTACATTCCAATTGAAGATCATATCAAGATTTTTGTAGATAATGTTTCTACAACCAACTTGGCCAATAACCCAATTATACATGGATAAAGCAAGCATATGGACGGGTGCTTTCATTTTCCTGACAGATCAAGTTGATAAAAAGAGAGATTGAGTTGGCCGTATTGGAAGTTGGAAGACCAAGTGGCTAACTTCTCACCAAACTGTTGATGTATGAAGCTTTGGTCAAGCTGAATGGCATGTTGGGAATGACAAACCCACTTGCCAATCTAATGCCTTAATGATGACGAACACCTGCATAACCAAACTGTTGACGAACAAGTTGCAAATTAAAGGTATAAAGATTTAAGATACCTTAATTTGCAACTTGTGGAACCAATTTCAGTGGTTTAGGAATAAAGGTGAAAGTTCCAACAATTTGTGGCGGCATTCTTTTAAAAATCTTACCATTTATTCAATTACTTTTGGTTTATTGGACCCTATTGATGATTTTATTCATTGTATTTATACATCAATAAATACAATTTATTAAGGATATATTCGAATCAACTTTGGTTTGGGCTTGCTAAGCCTGACGAAATGGTTGCTCTTAATTGATTTGCTTGGACATACTCAAGATAGTGTAGATGATCCCTAACTGGGTTCGGACTCGTTTGAGATTATTCAAATTGACGTTAAACAAACGTGTTTGGCTCGGCTTTGGCTGAACATGTTCAACTTCATTTCGAATACTCATGTTCGACTCGCATATTTAGCTCAATTTCAGATTCAGATTCCATATTCGTTATGATAATAAATACAAGGTGGAACCTGTCTTTACCCTATACAACAATTTGCACAAATGCAAAAACTAATATACATTTAAAAATAAGTTTGTGAAAATGTATTAATCGTCAACTAATCTCAATGATTCTTTGCTTTTATTTCGTTATGCAAAATCTGTGAGGTTCTTCAAGAATATTCTAAGAAATACACGATATAATAAATAATGCTTAATTTATGAAAAATGATGCCAAAATGTGCAGCATATTATGTAATAACATTCCCAACTTTCAACCATTAATTTATGTGGAATATATGAAACCAAACTTATGCTAAAATTTTTTACCTCTCCTACCACTAAATGCAACTAATCTATGATATTTTACCAATCAAATCTGAACTATCATAAGCTTATTTCAGGAATAATACTCCTAGCAACTTTACTGGCAACAAAAATTATTCCATGATACTTCAACAAGGAAAGAAGTAATCTATGCAACCCATTTCAAACCAAGCTCATTTCGAAATCAAACAAGTTCGTTTTGAATCTAGCTCTACCAATAATTAACAATTTCAGCTTTGAATAATTAGGTTGAAGTAAGAAGGGCTGCCTCAATTTTGATTTAATATACAAATAATAATCAAGTTTTTGTGCTTTTTCCCATGTTAAAGTAAAAAATCTATGCTTAATTAAGGTTTGTGATCAATTCAGTAACTTGTGCTGAAATTGATGATTCAACAACCAACATTTGGGAAATTGAATACAAAGGCAAGTGGGCATGTGATTTTGCTTCTTATTTCTTAAGGTAGGGTTGCCTGAGTGGTTTACCAATTTCCAACATGTGTTTTTGTATATTTTAATTTGAATAACATTATATGCACAGATAATGAGTATAAGCTTGAGTATAAACGACGTTGTGTCATTATGTGATCAGATTTTACTTTATTTTTAATTTAGAATTACTTAATTATATAATCATAAATTATTATTTATACTAAAATTTATATTTATTGTTTATACTCATCATTTTAGTAATTTAATTCATGCATGTCAGGTGATTCCCTGGAAATATATAAAACTCTTACTATTTATAAAAATGGGCTTTACTAGAAGCCTATTTAATGGAAACTTAAATTGTAGGCCCATTGGAATATGGGCTGGCCCATCATATTACAAAATCAGTTATATTAAAATGTTAATGGATATTGCTAGTTTTTTTTTTTTAATTCAATATTAGTATCTAATAGATTAACACATTTTTTTTTTAGTAATTAAACAGGTTTAGCTCTCTAAACTCATGTTTTTAAAACTGAACCTATGGTCAAACCAATTATCTCACTAGTTTATGATTTGATTGGTTCAACTAAATAATCAACTGGTTCAACCTATTGTTGAATTAATATATATTTATTAAATAATATCAAATATTTATTATATTTTTTAAACATAAAACATATAAAACATAATTTCAAAATGTTAATTAAACAATCGACACTTCATTACATAGATAAAGAAAAAAAACCAATTACTAATTTTATTGTTAGCTTAATTAAGAAGTTATAAATTGTAATTTTTTTAAATTTTAATAAGATAAAAACACAGTTTTATTGGTTTTAATAGTTTTTTCAGTTCAACGACTTTATCGAGTTTGTTTGAATTTTCAAAAAGTCAATATTTATATGTAGACTAAACTAGATTGTAGGTTGGTTCACGATTTAACGAGTCAAATCGACCAGTCCAGTTCAATTCTAAAAACACTATTTAAGCTTAATTGAGTTTTAAGTTTACATATTTTTTTTAATCAATTTATTAATTTTAAATTTTTAACTTCTTTTTATTCATATTCATCAAATGAATAAAAAATAAAGTATAAGCTTATTTAAGAATTATAATATTATTTTTAGTAATTTTAATTAATAATAAATATGTCAAAACAAAATACAATTAAAAATGAAGATGATAAAACTTTTAAATCTTGATTAGCAATAGTATAGCTTTTGCATTTAATTTTGATTAATATGTTGTTAATTAAGAAAAACAAATTTTATATATAAAAACTATTTTATATTGTATTTTGTTGTCATATTTATGTATTAAAAATAGAAGTAGGTGGGTCTGAAAAACCCTAGTGGGTCTTTATGCATTTTTTCCTTTTATCAATTCTTCTATTTTTAATATTTGTAAAGATGTTATTATGTTTTTTGATATAGTATATATATTTCCATACAAATACTTCTTGCATATGGTTAGGTCAGAAAATTAAATTTTTGGAAAGCATTTATATCTTTAATACAATATACTTTACACCAACATGCAAAATATACATAATATTTATATTAAAACTTTTGTGTGTGTGCGCATATATATATATATATGATTTGAAAACAATTGATGAAATATAAAACATGCAATAAAATTGAAATATATTGATGTATTGAAAACAATATTGATATTTGAATACTCACTATTTGTTATTCCAAAGTCTTTAGATAAATGTGATACGAGAAAATTTTGAAGATTTTTATTGAAGTGAAAACGTAGTTTGGTCTCTTCCTTACATCTATTTAAATTACAAAATTTGAACTATTACAATTATTTCTCCTTTTAAAATCATCCGTACAATTGTTATATCATTTGAAATTTCAAGCATCTTTTCAAAGAATCTTCGGTCTGTTGCAAGATTTTTTGATAATTGAGCTTTCGCTTTAGCTTTGCAAGAAGTCTTGCAACCTTTGTTTGGGACATGAATCTTGCAACCTTTGTCTAGGGCAAAAATCTTGTAGCCTTTGTTTTCAATGATGCAAGGAATCTTTAGCTTTTTTAGGGACATTTTTTATATAGAGCGACAATTAGCTTATTAACTCGTACAAATGGAGTAAAGCCCAATGATTTTTTTGACTATGGGAATGACACTAATGTTAAATAATTAACGTGAGATTGTTGATTTATAAATCAAATAAATGTATCTTGTGAGTTATCCTAGAGAAGACTTAAGGATACTGCTTTTTTGGCCCAAACAAATTTTAAAACTTGTATTAGAGATTCATTTAGAGATCATATTTTCTAAACAAACTAGTGGGAGGAAGATAAAACTTAATCGAGTTCTGATTTATAAGATAAAATAGACATTAATTAGATAATGTGTCATCAGATAGTTGATTGTTGTAAGGAGGTCAGTTGGGAATGAAGTGAATCACCTTGAAACACGAGAACGATGTAGGTATGATGAGGTATGGTATGAGTGCATGGGAATTGTGCTTCTTGTGGCTTTTGATAAGAATGTACTGGTCATTCTGACAATAAAGACCAATACCTAGGATGATACTGAATAAATCTATATGCATTTGTGGTTGTTACATAACATTTATACAAGGTTTGACAGACAATTGTTAAGGACCAGCCTATGAGATGAGTTGGTTGGGTATGTTAGTTGATAAGAGTTCATTGTATGAACTCAAACAAACATTGAGAAATTAGAAAGTATGTTTTAACAAATTAGTAAAACCTTTTGGTTTTATCAAAATGAATAAAAATCTTGTGTGCACAAAAAAACAACAGAGTGGGAGCGCAATAATATTTTCGATTTTGTATCCTAGAGTATATTAATTATCATAAATGAATTACCAAACTTGCATATGGTAAAGGTTTGGATGTCCAAATGATTTTTATGAAGAACACAGAATAATAGTCTATGTCCTCATGTTTTGATCAATTATTTTAGATTAAATAGATTATTGAATTCAAGTCAAAGTGTGTATATGGACAAAAATACTAAAGAAACTCAACATAAAAGAATCTGAAAGGATTTTTTATGTCATATAGTATATGTCTCTCTTAAAGACTATACGTGGGATGCAAGCAGTGAGAGACAAGATTATTTGAGTTTTATTAGCACCAACCATTAAAAATTATCATGTACATCATTTTATACACTCATAATGATATCTCAAATGCATTATCACGTACATCATGTTATACATTCATAATGATATATCAAATACTGCAAGCACCTTAGAAAGATTTCAATTGAGCCCCAAAGCTTGTCACAATAGAGTCGGAGGTTGAGGAGAAAACCAATGACATGTTTTGTGAAGTCTTTTACTCAATATCTTACCAGTATAATGACCTAGACTACTCCTTCCTTGATGAGAGTTTTAGTGAGCAAGCCAAGAAATGGAAACGCATATGAGAAACCAAGGCAACTAAAGGTGTCGAGCAAGTAATGAAGGAAACTCCAAGAGTAAAAATTAACTTAGAGTTTGTTCTTGCAATTGTCAAAGATTCAGCGATGGTCATCATGACTCATTAGTGCCCAAGGCCAAAAGTTAGTCTTAGGGCAGCTTTCAAAGAGCCTGCTATCCAAGAATTTTTTGCTCCCTTTTGCAGTCGGGCCACAAAGAATGAGGACCTCCCTTGCCACTAAGTCTTTTGGTTCCTTTGTTTTTTTCTGTTGTACATATTTTCTATTAATAAAAGAAAATTTCTTCAAGTACTTGTCTCAGTTACTTTCTTTTAACACATAATGACTTAAACAACCAAACTTAAACCTAAGAAAAATTTTACAATTACAAGCACAGTAACTTAGGTGTGGCAAACATTCATGAACTTAAGGCATGAATTGAGAAACTCAAGAATATAGTGGAATTACATAGTGAACTTGAATGCAACTACGAGATAATTGTGAGCAAATGACTGTGAACTTAATAGAACTTGAAATTAAAAACTACTACTACTTAAGAATCTTTAAGAATTGAGGAGGCCACAAGTACAAACAACAATGAACTCGAGCTTAAGGGACTTCCAACTTGAATTGTACCACTTCTTGCCCCCAAGTTTTTGAGTTAACTTCAAAGCAAATCTTTAAATGGTTGTTAGTGGCAGCACATTACAACATGTACCTTTTTATTAGTAGTAGCAATATTAATGGTCTATACTCCATGCTCAAGATTGGATATCTTTTGTGCTTGTTATCCTCTTCGCTGAAGATGTCCTTGTAAAATGATTTAATGCCAACCTCGACAAGAATCATTTAACCCCACTCAAATTCAAAAATTTCTTTATAGGTTTTCCTCTTATATCAAGTCTTCATTATCATACTTTGTTGTAATTTTTATATTCATTTCATCAGAATTACTAATATCATAATTATGAGCATAAGTTTTAAAACAATGAATCAAAGCACATTAAAATAATATTTTATGCTAAACTCTTTTTTCATGCTAAATTGATATGGTATATTAGAATTTATTATTGAATTTTTAATGTTACTATGGTAATTTAACTTAACTAAGAAGTTGTATTATTAATATATCTAAACCGACAAACATTCGTAAAGAATAAATTTTTGTTAATGTTTGTCTTCCGTCATTACGATAGTATTGCTAGGTTAACCATGTTTTGTGGGAGCTAATGACCCAAATTATTATTTTTATTATTATTCTATTATTTTTTACATTTGGCTTTTGGCTTCAATGTATTTTAACCTTTATCAATCGGTCACTCTCAAAGCACCCACGTTTCAATTAATCCCCAAACACCTGTTACAACCCTTTGTTTCTTTGCGCTGGACACATGTCTCATTCCACTGCATTTCTTTCACATCAATCAATAGCTCCCAATTTTTTACATTCCAAATGCTGTTCTTTCATCGGTTGGAAATTAAACATATTATTATCAAACTTCCCTGTTTTTGTCGGTTAAAAAAAAGAAATTTAATTTATTGAAGGAAAGACGATGACCATTAATTTATCACGTGAGACGTGGGCAGCTTGAACACTAGGGGAGAATTAGAAGCCACCGTACACGTGGATAAAATCTGGTTGTGTTACGCCAGCAATTGCATGGAGGGGACATACGTAGGTCTTATCTAATGGGCCCCATTAGATAAGAATAGTGGAGACGTGGGTGTCATCAACAAAAGTTTGATTTGATTGATTGCCTGTGATGCGTGTGTAAATTAGGTCTACTCCACCCACATTACCTCCTACTGTTGATGGGCTCCTCACAAGGGAATATAGTGTTCGATTTGAGAGAGTTTTTAACCGAATTAAAAAATAGTTGGAGTAATTTTTATATCAAATAAAATTATTTCAAGTTTAAAATTAAATCAAACAAAATTAAAAAATATAATTTAAACTATAATTATGAGTATTATATAGTATATAATACGTATTATATAAACAATATAGATAAAAAATAATATATATTATAAGAAGTATTAAATAAATATGATATAATAAATATATCATACGGTATAAAATAAATCCTATAATATGATATATATTACCAATATAAATTGATATACTTATTTTAGAGAAAATGATAGTATAGTAGGGGTATATATGAAAAATTTTTAAATTTTACGAGTGTTTGTGATATTTTTTAAAATGATAATGTGTTAACTACATTACTTTGTCGATTGAACTAGGTTCAAGCAAGGATTTGACACTCTAACAATGTGAGTCTCAAAAACTATTATATTCACACAATAAAAAGGGACTCGTTTTAACACCTATACTATAGGTACACATAATAGGACTTTTGTGACAATTTACTATAGATAGATATGGTCAACTGTGTAACACCTTTTTGTGGTTATACCATTCTACGAGCATAAATTATCTCACAGATACCATTCTACAACGACTTGCTTAGAAAACATATTTCTTTTTAAAACTTCATGAGAAAACACAATTTTGTAGGTTTCATAAATTTTTTAAAACTTATGGGATCGAGTCCCACTAATATGATCCCAAAACATTGGGTCCTACATATGTACTATGAAACACTTGGTCTCATATATGCACTAAAGGAGAACTTGGTCCCTCACATATAATATGGGAAAACCAAGTTCCACAGGGTTCAACACCTTAAGGAACAATGTTTATCACATTATCGAGCAAATACTTTACATTTGATGGAATTAAATACAATTAAGTAATAAACTGCATCAATTATATAAGACAAAAAAAATCATATATATAAAATTTTGGGTATATAATCAATAAAAAAATACATAAATTGCAATATTTAACTTTCCTTTGTATTAGTTTGATTGTTGTTCTCGACTACTTGATAATAAACCATGAAAACTACACAACGAAGTATTTCTACTACCCTAGTATGTTTTGGTTGTTGGCTTTGACTCTAATAATGTTCATGAACTTTCTCTCCTTGTGATGGTTGTTTATTATGACTTGACGATTTACCTACACATCAACATTCTATTTCTAGGGTATATATCACATAAGGATTATATGAATGAACCTAATCTGATTGGTCTCCTAGAGGATTAACATTTTTCCTATAATGGCTTACAAATATGCAATTGAGTAAAATGGATACACCCAATGGTAGTAGTCCTACAAATTCATGACCTAAGCGACAACTATAATTTTTGTATAAGGAATTTGAAAAAGTTGGAATTTTCAACAAGCACATCTTTTCCATTAAGTCAACAATGCCAATCTTTTGCCCAGAATCATGGACTTCATATTTATGGAAATTAATTTGGTTAATAAGCATATTGGTCGATTTATGAACTTTTCTAGCTATTTTTTGTTTGGCCTCAGTAAATAGCAAATGTGTATAAACATACAAAAAATAAAAAATAAAATTTGCAATAGGTAAACACTAAAGAAATCGAAATAATTATATTATCATTACTTATAATGTTTTGCCTATTATAAAACCATTTCTATAATGCCTCTCAAATGAATTATACAAGTATGGTGATCAACAACATATGGGTGCTCCTCACTAAAGCATTAAAGGGGTCAGTGATATTCATTGTAATTATATTGCATTGAAGGCCACTGAAATAAGCACACATCTATTTATGGTACCCAGTTTTATTCAAATAGCCACTTTTACTTGGGTTAATATCGTAAATCATTCATATAATATTATCAAAATCAGAGACATGATATGTCTTCACAACTTTCCAATATGAACCTTCAATGACATTTTTCTTTTTATACTTAACACACATGTTGGCTTTAAGATTTCATTAAATTGAAAGGTTAATCCTTGTAATATTTCTCATAATGCTCTTTTTAAAATTTTGCTTTTCTTTTCTTACAACTGGTTGTCACATAAAGAGGTATCACTTATTGAACTTCATAATTATATTGGATCTTATAAGACAATCCATTAGCATTTATTGTTATGTAAATATGCTTCCGCCTTTTAATTCCCAAATGAGAGCTTTAAACCTTAATGAATATGTAGTTTCTTGTTCAATTAACAACATTGTCTTGTTCCATCAATGTATCTCATCCTATTGTCATTTTTGAATATCTATTGCCACTTTTGAATATCCATTGCCATCCGTACCAACCATAAATACTACATCAACCATTTTCAAATAGGAAATATCTTACAATTAGCGGAAAAAAAAGTTATAACAATATTTGTCAAAATACATGAATATGCGATTGATATTAAAAAATTTTCACGTGTTAAAATATATATTTAAAATATAAAAAACCCTATAGTTTTACACACCTACATGCACCCCTAAAAGTTTAAAAATTTACATTTTAGCCCTATCATGCCTCCCTCACCTACTGCACCTACCTTGTTTACCTTACCCAAAATACTCTTCTAATTTTTTTTCATAAATTATAAGTCAAAATCATATCAATCTTTTATACTAATATAGATTTGAAATAAATAGAAGGTAAAAAACCATTCTCAAAACTAAAATTAACCACAAATAATAATTGACGAAATAACTAGATATGACTGATTACTCATACCACTACTACCTTAATCCTAACAAAGAATTCTACATATTTTGCACATAGTCTTACTCTAAACTATATATACAAGATTAACAATCAACCTTATAACTTATATTAACAATAACAATTGAGAATTGACCAAAAAAAATAAAATGAATAAATAAAAAGGTAGAAGCGAAAATTAAAAGGTATGATTAATCACTCCTACCATTACTCACCCATGATTTCATTAAATTTTCAACCAATTTCAAGCAAAACCAAAGATGGTATTATACCTCTAATTAAAATACATAATGATGACGAAGAATTGTTGAAAGAATAAAATTTAAATTATCGTTATTTATACTAGGAGCAAATCACGCTTACACCTAGAAATCTTTAAAATTTTGATTCAATTCTTGGAAAAAAAAAAAAGAAGAAAAAATGTTATAAGATGCTTACTTACTTGAATTACAATGAATTTTTTGTTGAATTCCCTTGATTTTTAATTGAATTTTAAACGAAATTGTGGAAAAAGTGTTTGAGCAACTAAGGTTTACTTAATATTAAAGATGAAGGTAAAATAGGTATTAATTTAGGCTATTGACTATCACCATATAATCTCCAAGGGGTTGATTAACATAATTTAAACTATATAAAATTAGGAATTTTAATTAATTTCCATTGTTATTATCATTAATTTTATAGTCCCATCTCATTCGAGTTTGTACCAATCCTCTTTTATTTACAATTTTTTTACTATTTAATTAATTTTTTCATGTGTTTATGGCCCAATAACTTCAATTAAAACAAACGACAATCAGTAAACCATGTTTAAACCTTTTGCTCTTCCAAATGAATAGCCTTCCATTTCACCAATGCATCCCCCCTTCCCTTGTGCCCCCCACCCCCCAAAAACAAAAAAAATAAAGTCCATGTCTCGATTTCATCATTTCCACCAGTTTCATGTGGTACATGCCTTTTAGAAATCTACCATTAAATCAAATCAATAGATGACAATACTTTTGAAACATTCTTATTGAGCACTATAATGCCATGAAAAAAACTTATTAGAATCATTAATTTCAATACATATGATTGTATCGAGGTTATATAACTCAAGGTTATAACAATACTTTGATAGAAGCATAAATGACTTCTCTGTGAACGTCTCAACGCATTTAAAGCTCAATTATGGGGCATGGCAGGATTTTTTGTTTGAAATGTCAATCTTGAACATGTTTATCATAGTAGTGGTGATTTCTTTTGTCTTGTAAATATGATTAACTATGCTAAACATTGTTTTTAAAATGTGTCTCAGTGCCCATGCAACAACTTGCCTATAATGAGGCATGATTTGACCCCTGGAAGAAGTGTGGTCATTATCTAAGCAACATAATTCAAATTAGTTAGAACCCTCAATCTTTATTGCTCCTACCTGTCATCAAGATTACTCAAGTAAACATGTGATCTTCCACCAAAACTTGGTTCACTGTAAAACTTTGCATTAGATGCATGTCTTTTAAATGCATCTTATAGCACTTTTTTATTGGAAAAAATATCATGTAATTTAAAACTCATATCGTGTCCTATAAAACCATCATCAATACCCTCATAAGGAATATTTATAAAAGGCAATGAAACTCATTGCATTGATTCAAAAATAGTGACATAAACATTTACTATAGTTGTACCATGGTAAATTAGACCTTCACATGCCTTCCACTAAATCAGGCTCTCTCACTCTGATCCACACATGATATATGTGGACTTGTTTCAACATGAAATGTTTCATCAAACTCAGGATCTTTCATTGGAATATCATCCATCTTTGTCCCTTGATCGAATACACCCCAAGTTGGTAATTTGCCCTTTCAACCATGAACCTATTCTATAACAGTCACCAACAACTCTATATCATCCTCAACATCTTCATCACTAATATCAACGTTCACGTTACACCTTTCATCTTCTTTTGAGTCACATTATGGTTATGTCATTTCCATCTTAACTAGCACACAGTGTGAATCCTTTTTCATTGAATTAAAAGGTTCATGCGTGTGTTGTTCCTCAGAATGCTTTTTATAAAATTTTACTCTTCTTTCCTTACTACTAGTGTCATATATAAAGGTGTCACTTGTTTCATTTTTTAACTAATGCTGTCAAATATCGAATATCATGATCATCTTGAATCTCATAAGACAATCCACTAATTTAGTTTTCAACATTCATTGTTATGTGAATATGTTTTTGTCTTGTATTAATTTTCAAACAAAAGTTCAAAGCCATAATCAATCCTTTGTATATAGTTTCTTATTCAATTATTAACATGCTATAATTCAAACTAACGTATCTCATCATGTTTTCATTTTCAAATATCTACTATCCTCTGTATCCAACCATAAATACCTACATTAGCCATTTTTAAAAAGGAAAAATCCTACAATTAGCAAAAAATTATAACAATATTTGTCAAGATATATGAATATACAATGATATTTGGAAAATTCCACATGTTAATATATATATATATATATATATATAAAATTTGTAAACTATCAAAAAACCACATAGTTTTATATATCTGTAAAGCATCCCCAAAGATTTAAAAATTTATATTTTAGCTGTATCATGCCTACCTTGTCTACGCTGTCCAAAATACTCTTACCCTTAGTTTGATCTAATTTTTTCACAAATTATAATTCAAACTCATATAAATCTTTCAAACATATATTTATTTAAAGTTAATAAAAGGTTAAATACCATTCTTAAAATTAAAATTAACTACAAGCAAAAATTGACAAAATAACAAAGTAGGATTGATTACTTCTACCACTATTACCTTAATTCTATTAAAAATTTCTACATATTTTGCACAAAATATAAGTCTTAACCATACATACCAGGTTAACAATCATACATATAACTCATATTAAAAATAACAATTGAGAATTAACCAAAAAAAAGAAAAGAAGGTAGGAGCAAAAGATAAAAGGTATGTTTGATCACTCCTAGGGTGCGTTTGGTTGGGGGATTTTATGAGTATCTTAGTAATATATTTTTTATTTATTTGTTTGGTTTGTCAGTAATAAAATATTACAGTAATCTTTTATTATCAATGCTGACGTGACATGTAATATATGTGGTAATCTGATTACCACCTTTACCTTAGGTATTTAAAGATGAGCAATGCTATGTGTACCTATTTTTGGTACATAATTCATGTACACAGTGATGTGTTATCGTGTAATTAGGTGATTTTAAAACATGTGTTATCATATGATAAAGAAATATCTAATCACATGATAACACCTCATCTGTGTACACAAATTGTGTACCAAAAATGGGTACACATAGTTTTATTGTTTAAAGATTACTGAGGTAATCTTGAGTTTATTATAATTATATTATTATTTATTAATTTTTTGAGATAAAAATAAATTTATTTTTAATTAATATGACAAATAAAATAAAAAATATTTAAAAATAATTATATTCAAGGGCATTTAAGTCAAATAATTTACTAGTAATATTTTATTACTTTAACTAAACACAATAATTATTTATACTTATCAAATTTTATCAAACATAGTAATCATTTATACCTATTAATCTTCTAAGTAATCTATTTTCAAGGTAATCTTTCTATTTGAGTAATAAAATATTATCCAAACCAAACGCCTCCCTAATGTTACTCACCCATGGTTTCATCAAATTTTCAATAAATTTCAAGCAAAAGTAAACATAGTACCTTTAACAAAAATACACAATAATGATAGAAAATTGACGAAAGAATATGATTAAAATTATAGTTATATATATTAGGAGCAAATCACATCTACCCCAAGAAATCTTTGGATTTAATTCTTAAAAAAATAAAAAGACAACGTAATAAAATGCTTAATTACTTGAATTACAATGAATTTGTTGTTGAAATTATTTGATTTTTAACTGAATTTTAAATAAAATGGTAGAAGAAGTGTTTGAGAGGTAGGTTAAAGTCTACATAAGGACATAAGGTTAGAAATGAGATAAAGCAAATATTAATTTAGGCTTTTGACTAAGTCAATATAATCTCATGAATGTTAGCTAATTATCATTTAGATCTATAAAATTAGGTTATTTTAATTAATTTCCACCTTTAATATCCCTAGTTTTATAGTTCCATCTCATTCGAGTCTGGACCCCATCTCCCCTAATTTACATTTATTATACTATTTAATTAATTTCTTCATATATCAGTGGTTCAGTAACTTCAGTTAAAACAAACAGTGTCAGTAGACTATGTTTAAACCCTTCACTCTTCTAAACAAACCGCCATCCATTTCAGCCTCTTCACTTCTCCCTTTTTAACACACACAAATACAAACGCACCACTGTCCAAACTTGGACATGTTAAATCCTCAAAGGGCCATCACCAATGAAGAAAACGACCAACCTCATCATGATCACCACGGTGATGAACCCAACATCAGAGACATCCACGCTTTGACCCCACCTCACCCTCCTCCGGTGAACCGTGGCCGTAGAAGAGAGACTTGGGAGAATACTAGCCATCGATCATCGGTCAATTCCGTGTCCAGTGAAGTAGCTTCAAGTGAGAATTTTACCACCATGAGCAGAGAATTCAACGCTTTAGTTCTTGCGGGCTCGGCTATAGAGAATAATGAAACTGATACGATGATGAACAACAACAACAACAACAACAACAACGACAATAATAACAATAATAGTCACTTGGCGAGGATTGGAGAGGATGAGATACCGGAAGAGACTAATCCTTTGGCTATAGTACCGAATAATAGTCCGTTGGAATCGGGTCTGGATTCGAGAGGAGTGGGTTCTGGCACCGGAGGCATTAATTGTGATATTTCGGTGCAGAGAGTGAAGAAAGAAGAGGTGGAGATGAAGATATCAGCATGGCAAAACGCCAAGATTTCGAAGACTAATAATCGGTTTAAGAGAGAAGAGGCGATCATTAATGGGTGGGAAAGTGAGCAAGTGGAAAAGGCTAATTGTTGGATGAAGAAAGTTGAGGTAATCAATTTTATAGTTTTTGCATGGATGATGAATGATGGATATAATTAGTTGGTTCATGCAGGAAGTGAATTTATTAGCAGCTAATGATTATCATTAGTGAAAGTTTTGATTAAGCAAATATGATTCTTTGTCTCCATCATTAGTATTGTTTGTGGGTTTCTAATTGTAATTATATTCTTTTTACTTATTATTATCATCTTGGTTACTTCTTTTATTTTCTGTTTAAGAAAAATAATATCTTAATTGAGTTTGTGTTTGTGTGATTGTGTAGAGGAAGCTAGAAGAGAAGAGAGCAAGAGCCCTGGAGAAGATGCAAAATTCTAAGGCCAAAGCACACAGAAAAGCTGAAGAAAGGAGGGCATCATCGGAGGCTAAGAGGGGAACAAAACTGGCCAGAGTTCATGAAGTTGCCAATTTGATGAGAGCTGTAGGAAGAGCTCCAGTTAAACGATCTTTCTGTTAATTTCTATAATTATTATTGATATCATTGTCATATAATGAACATCCTCCGGCTCTTCCTTCTATTATTTCTTTCTTTTAAAAGAAGAGCTAGTGTGGACAGTTATGAACAAAAGCTGTTAAAGTTTTGAGAGTTTGGAAGAAAGGTGTGTGTTCGTTTGTAAATTAATTATATTTAATTATTAGTGCCTTATTTTTATTGGTATAGAGTTGGTGCTTAGTGCTTAATGCTCAATCGTACATCTGAGTTTTATATTGTCTAAACTATCTATGAATCAATTGAGACTTTTCATCCCTGTTCCGGGTTATGGCCATGGGGCTTCATCTTAATTGGCAAGCTCTGCATCAGGGGAAAAATAATTTGAAAACATATTTAAAATCCAAATTTTAATTACTGGGTGTTATTTAAAATTAAAAATCTTCTTTACTTCACTACACAAATTAATTATAATGTGATAATTTATTTTTTTTTCTTCTTCTAAATATGGTAGACAAACTCAACAAATTGTCACACCAATGAATTGGGGTCAATCAATATCACCAATAATCTCCAAATAAGATTCTAGTTTCTATTCCAGCAAGAATGAGCCCAAATGATAAAATTGAACACACACAGCTTCAGTACTGTTGTGGAATTCTTAAAAATTCACCGAAAGCCATGAAAAGAGGAAACTTGCAATCAACCACTCTTTCCCTTTCACTAAAACTGATTTAAAAGGCATGATTAACACAATTGAAAACAACAATTAAAAAGCATTTCAAGTGTTCACCCTTGATTTGCGTTAGCACAGGATTAACACGCTTAAAAAACCTAAGCATATATTCCATTTTGATAGCTCTAATAATTCTCATTTGATTAAACAAATTTGGTGGGCTAATTTGTTTTAGCCATTGTCACATTTCAACAATAGTACCCACAAAACCTACTTCAAGAAGGTGCCTAGTTTTCCTTATAATTGCTGGTGACCACCATCACAATCACACTATTTTAAAGTAATTAATAATTCAGTCAGATCTGTTATGCGCTTGACACAATTTCTAAATGTTGCGTGAATTGAATGTGTATTCTACTGCTGACAATGATGTGTGATGAAAAAAAAAATCTTCTGAAATTTGATTTTTCACTATGATGATGATAATTGTATTGGCATAGCATTAGCCAATATTTTCTACTGGGGAAAAAAGTGATTGGCTCCATCAAATAATTATTGAAATGCTTTAAGTTGAAGATCTTACAGATTCAACATTGCACACATGTTAAAGAAGGAATATGAAAATTTTCAAGATCATATACAGCATGAAGCTTGATCTTATGGACTTGAGCATCAGAATTTTAATTTTAAAGTTCAAGTTTAGGATCCAAAATTACATTCAAGGATAAAAGAAATGGTAATACCTTGGGAAGGTTCCTTGAATTCTTTCGGATCCTGAAATTGAACTCTGAAGTTGTGAAAATAAAGTATGTTATTGAACACCGAAGAGAACTATCAAGTGAAGTGAGGAACCTGGCTTTGAAATGCAAGGTATCATGAAACTAGAAAGATTGATGATATGAAAATACATTCAATAATCAAACTTTGATTTCATCTCATCACTTAGTAGATCCAAGTTTGCATAAATTTCTCTACTTCTTGGATGGTCTTTGCTGCTTGCTATGAACCAATGGACCGTGTTGTTGATCTCAATCCAGCTACATCCTGCTTCTTTACTTAACTTCAAGTCATTCATAGCTGTTCTAACTTTGGCTGCCTCGTCCAACATTCCTTCTCTAGCATACATATTTGAAACAAGTATATAAGACCCAGCCTCTTCAGGCTCTAAGTTCAGCAAATGTTTTGAAGCCAAAATGCTAAAACTCAAATCCCCAGTTAATTTAGAGACACTGACCAATGTTCTCCAAAGCAGAGGTGAGTGTGGATAAGGGGAACTTTTAACAAGATTCATGGCTTCGGACAAAAGACCAGCTCTGCCCAATAGATCAACCATGCAATTAAAGTGCTCAAGTATTGGTTTTATTCCATATATTGGTTCAATTTCATTGAATAAGCATATGCCATCTTCCCATAACCCAGAGTAAATGCAGGCTTGAAGAACAGCCAATACTGTGATTTCATCAGGTATAAAACCTTCATGTTTCATCTCTTTGAAAAGCAAGAGTGCTTTTTTACCTTGCCCATGAAGGGCATATGCAGAAAGTATTGCGTTCCATGATACAACATTGTGTCCACTCATACCTTTGAACATTTGATAGGCATCTTCAATGCTTCCACATTTGGCATACATGGAAATTAAAGCATTTCCTACAATTAAATCTGTTTCATACCCTGATTTAATTGAATAGCCATGAAGACTACTGCCTCTAACTAAACAAGATTTGTTAGCAGATTGACTAATGAGCCGTGAAAAAGTCACATTATCTGGTCTCATACCAGCTAATCTCTGCTGACTAAACAAAAGCATGGCATCTTCTTCATTGGCTCCATTTGTTTCCATAAATCCAACAAGAAGAGCATTAAATAAAGCAGCATTTTTACCTGAGACACCATCAAAAAGCATTCTTGCAGACTTCAGGTTCCCACATTTGGCATACAAATCAACTAAACCAGTTCCAATACTGGCATCACCTAAATGACCAAGTTTTATCACAAAACCATGGAGTTGAAGTCCAAATTCCAAGTTTCTACACTCTGAGCAGGCATCAATCACAGTTACTAAACTACTTGAGTCACAAAAAATGCCATGGTCTAGTAATTCCAAGAACAAATTAATGGCTTTCCCTCCAAGACCACTCTTCAGATACCCTGACATAAGGGCAGTCCAAGAAATCAAATTTCTTCCATTCACTGTATTAAACATTCTCTCAGCTTCATCAACCATTCCACACTTCCCATACATTGTTACTAATGCATTTCCAACTGAAACCTTCCTATCTAAGCTGTACTTAATAGCAACCCCATGTAGTTGTTTTCCCTCTTCAAAACCTACATTCTCGCAGCACAAGCTAATTATATTTGTGAATGTATAATCATTTGGCTCCAAACCACAAGTTAGCAGATGAACAAATACCTCAAAAGCTTTATCCGCGTAACCTGCCTTATCATATTCCAAAATCATTAAATTCAAGCACCTAACATCTTTATAAACCAAGCTATGAAAAATTTTCTCCGCATCATCAAAGAATCCGCTTCTTGAATACATGGAAATTAAAGAAGTTGCAACAAAAACATTTTTTTCAAACCCATTTTTTATGACAAAACCATGAATTTGCTCACCAAGAATCCGATCATTTTTCGAGCTACAAGCTTGTAAAACAACAGAACAAGTATGCTGGTTGAACTTCTCGTCCAAACGACACATATCGAGTGCAATTCTAAATACAGACTCGTAATCCCCATTCTCTAAATAGCCTTTTATTAATGAAGTCCAAGTAATGGTGTTTCTCTCAAGTGTTTCATCGAACACCCGTTGCGCATCATCCAATTTCTTAAATTTTGAATAGAGATTGACAAGATTATTGGCCTGAAAGGTGTGGTCTTGAGAGCCTGATTTCAGTAAAAAGGCATGAACCGTTTGACCCAATTGTAGGGTTTCAGAGCCAACTGAGATTTTGAGGAGCTGAGGCCAGTCATCGTGAAGAGCAATTTGTTCACAAGATGAAACACTTGAAATGGAACAAAATTGTTTTGTGTACTGTGGAAAGTTCTTATTACTGGGTAATTTTGTGTTTAATTGAGGAAAATATTCATAAGATTTCAATGGCCAAAGCAGAAAGTTGGCGGGAAACAGAAGATTAAGCATGGGGTTTTGTCAATTTTTATATTCTTAGCCTATTACGGTATTATAATATTCAGAGACTTCGTCCGCTAATTAGGTTTTGAATGGGCCGCATATTATAGCCCCAGCCCTATTGACACCCCACTTAAAAACCCTAACCCTAATTTCATTTTCTCAGTTTGGACTTTGAAGCAACGTGACCAGTTGCAGAAATAAAGAAAAAGTATTTATCAGCAGATCATTAGGTAACAAATTAACACTTTTAATTGTTGTTCAATCGTCTGGTCTTTCTAAACTTTTTAACATTTAATTTGGTGATTTTGTTTGTAATTTTAGTGAATTGAAGTCAAACGATGTCGCTTGGAGAGATTGCTTGCAGTTATGCTTGTATGATCCTCCATGATGATGGTATCGCCATCACTGTATCCAACATATACTGTGCCTTTTCTTATTTGCTTTATGCTTTTAATTTCTTGTTAAGATAATAGAATGAAAATTAGCGTTGAACCAGCCTGATTGTTTAGTTTCATCTTCTTTTAAGGGCCTCCTCTTTTTTTTTTTTTTTTTTTCGCTATTTAAGATAAATTGTAGTTTCGGGGTGGGAAATGGATTTTCCTTAATAGTATCTATAGGCGGATAAGATTGCTCAATTGGTGAAAGCATCCAATTTAACTGTTGAATCCTATTGGCCTAGCTTGTTTGCGAAGCTGGTAGAGAAACGAAACATCGATGACCTTATTATGAATGTGGGTGCTGGTGGTGGTGGTGCTGCCACTGCTGCTACTGCACCAGCTGGTGTTTCTGCCCCTGCCGGAGCCACCACTGCCGCTCCACAGGAGGAGAAGAAGGTAAGTTTATTATCCGAATATTGAATGCAAGTATATAGGTGGATTTGTGATATCTTATATGCCCATGAAATATTGCAGGAAGAACCCAAGGAAGAGAGCGACGATGATATGGGATTTAGCTTGTTTGATTAGAAAAATCCGAAAAGTGGTTTACTTTCTATTAGTAATTTTTGAGTAGTAATTTTGGACTTAGAATATATGTGCAATTTTTCTGTATGTATATTCAAATTGGTGACTAGTTGATTTAAGATACACAAATTTTGTTCTTTGTTATCAATTCTCTATGGATTATGGTCTTAGTTTTTTGTTTCATGGTATTGGAGCTCAAAGTGCAGTAACATTAGCAACTCAGTGCAAGTGAGACACAAATATTTTGTCTTAAACTAATGTTATATCATTATGTGATTAGATAATTGAAAATTAAAAATAAAATAACATCCAATCATAAGATGATATATCATTATTTATACACAAAATTGTTTACAAAAATTGTACATATAGTCATCCTGTTTTTGTTAATATGAACTTATGGTTCCATTTGTGGCATACAGTGAAAACAATGATATTTTGTGTATTGTCAAAATGCCCAAGTTTGCATTTTCACTTTGTGGGGCATTTCTCTGATACACATATAAACTTCTTGTAAGCATTGAAGCTTTAGTTGAATCTGTCAATTATTAAGGTGCATTGAATTGCATTATTGAATATATTAATATTGCATTATGGAGGTGTATGTAGCTTTTATGGCATTGCACAGTGGAGTCTCCACGGTTGTCTGGATATAATTCATTCAAAATATTATAGAAGAAAGTTTGAACATAGGTATTCATTTGATATATGTTATTATATGATTAAATGATAGAAGAAAGTCATATTCAATCATATGATGATATATATAAATGTTTATCTATTTATGTATCCAAAATGTGTATGTATAATATTATTGAATGATTTAGAGACTAAAATAACACAATAATTATATTTGTTTCGTAAGTTAAGAACCCCTTAGAAAGCTTTTTGCCTTGAGAGATTGCTCTTATATGTTTTAACACAAAATGTCCACTGACATTGTTGAATTTTGATTCATACTTTCTTAAATGAATAAAGCATTTTACCAATAGAGTTAACAAAGACATGAGTTCATATATGCCCATATGTAGAATAGATGACAAATAAAAAAAAAAGGTTAGGTTAAATTTTGAGAGGAGCTAAAAAAGAACTAGTTATCGGTGTTAGTTGGATTAGATCCTGAAGTGGTAGCAGCAGCTTTCCTCAAGAAGAATGCAGTAAATGACTAAAGCACATTACAGCTCCAAGAGGAGATGTAAGTCATCAACAACTTAATATCTATTTATATCACAGGATAAATCAGCACAACACAGTTTCTCAGCCATAGGATGACTTCTACTTAAAAAAAACAGTGGTATCAAAGCACAAATGGAACAATGAAAAACTTATTCTAACTCAATCATTTCCTAATTGAAAATTCATAATCCTTGCATCCAGGCACCAAACTATTAAGAGTTAAGAAGGCAGCAAATTAGATCAAACTCAATAGTAAACTTTAAGAGTTTTGCTGCATAAAAGTTTAGAAGAAACCTGTGACATTCATCTGCTTTCTTGAAAGAGAGAAATCAGGGCATAAGACCTTAAAACTACTAGTCTACAACTAAATTGGTGAAAAGATAAATAACCAGAGATCATGATTCATGGACAAAAATACCAGGTTCTAAAGAGTTTTCACAGAGCATAACTGGCAGCAGGACATTCATCAGAATCGATTTAATGTTTGCAGACTCAGTTCTAATGAAAAAACAAATGACTCCAAGCAGTGTCAGTAATGCACAAGTATATAACAGATAACTATCTACAAAGGTGCCAAGGTAATTTATATAACTACACAGCAACCAATGGTTTTGCAACTAATTGCAGAAAAGTTATACAAGTAAAGCAGAAAACTTAGGGTTGGTTTGAGCAGAAAATGGATATTTAATATACAAGTCAATTTCAGTAGTATCATGTATGAAGCAGAGAGCCTTGCAATGCAGTTATGAACAGATCATGATTGTCCACACAGGTAGAACTTAGTAATCGCAAAACCATGATTGTTCACACATATCGAGAACTTGATAATATTGTTCACACATATGAAGGAGTTGATAATGGTAACTGGGAGTAAATAAAATCACACACCAATAACAACAGAATACTATATGGCTGAAAATCAGGAAGCGGTAGCCAGCCTTGCTTCCCAAAGGAAATAAAAAAGGAAGACTAGAGGAGCAGGTGCATGCATGCACATATAAATAGTTCTGGAAATTTTAGGCTCGGATCACACATTACATTAAAATGTTTTATAAAAGAGAAGAGTGTGAACCATTTCAAGAAACAGGTGCTAGATGCTAGTCACACTATTTTTGAATATTATCGTGAATACTCAAAAGTTTAACAGGATTACACACGAAGAAACAGCAGACTATCTATGACGCCCAGTTGAACTAGCCCCCAGTTAGCCACTGAGCACATTGGGAAGGTCATGGAATTGCCGGATATAAAAAAAGGAAACATATCTCATGTAGAGCTACAATGACAACAGAGAAGTACTTCAGTTTCTAGCTAAGATTTTCTCAACTAGAGTTTCTTTTTTATTTTTGGGGGATGGGGTCTTTAAAAGTATAAGTTTAATTTTTCAACATATTTGTCTGGCAAACTCTCTTTTTTCTTACCACTGATCACTCCCTTCACTAATCTAAAATTTAAATAACTGTATTAATTAAAAGATGTGATTATGAAAAAACAAACAATTCATAGCGTTTGATTGAACAAAACCTTGTCGTCTTTTATTCCCACAAACTGAAACCGAACAACAGCTAAACAAAAATAATAGCTAACTCCAGTGGCTCACTGTCAGTCCTTAAACAGGTGCTTTAGAAGATCTTAACCAAAATCAAAATAGTACCAAACAAATTTGAAAACCTAAGAAAGTTTAAAAATAATATTCTCTGCAATTTTAATATTAATGTTAAAAACAGCAAAAGTAAACCGTAAAAATCAATGCCCTTTGATTCACTGAAACTAGCAAAAATTAATAATTATACGAGATCAGACAGTCAATCAACAGCGAATAATGTCTAAAATTCATGAAATTCCACATATTAACACTATAACCGTAAATCTAGATGCAAAATAGTAATAAAGTTGTTGAAATTTAACCAGTTAACCAGGTTTCATAAAAAGCCCTTATTCTTATCAACAAAGATTAAAACACATAAGATCGCCAAAGCCAAACACTCACTCAATCGATCAGTCAGATTTCTCCATCTGCAGGCGTTCAAGGGCTTTTTGGTGCGCCCAGGTCTCGATGGTGAGATCAGGCTTAGCATTAAGGCCAACGCCCAAAATCACGACCGTCAAAAAGCTTGTAATGTAGCAGGGAAGCTCCCAGTCTTCCCATTTGCGAGACTGGCCCGGTGGTGGTGGAGTCCGGTTGAATAGGTAGCCATTGGCCTTCTCTTGGTGTCCCGGGCTCGTCCATCGGCTCGGGCCGGCCTGGGTTGAGCCAAAGCGAGAGAAGAGGCGGTGCCGGAGCATGCTGTTCAACGCCATGGGAAGAGAATGAAGCGGATAGTAGTAGAGGGATTTGGTATTAACGAAGGAGAGGAGCGGCGTCGTTTTGTCAGTCAAGAACACATAAAGGATTTCTACGTGAAGACAAAAATAACCTATTTTACCATAATTGTTAAGAGTGAAGTAGATTTCCTTTCCCAGATTTGCCTTAAAACAATTTTTAATTCACTCTAAATCATTTAAATTACTTTTTTTCAACAAAAATTAAATTCAATCACGAAAAATGTTTAGTAAAAGATTTAAATAGTTAATTTGCTCAAATTTCACACACGTAAAAAAAAAAATTAAAAAAAGACCTTTATCCTTTTTCCATCCTTCATCCAACTTTGGATATATCAACAATTAAAACACTTACCTTATCTTCTTCATCGTTGCTTGTAACACCCGTAGGTTTATTCCAATCACATTATGATCATTTTTATTTAATTGAGTAAACTTAATTTAATTTAAGTAAGGGTATAGTTGTTAATACCTATAAGTATATTATTACGATATTATAGTTATTTTATTTTTATTTAAATTAATAAATTTTGAAATTTGTGAAGATGAGCAGTCTTACATGTTGGTTGTACAATTATAGAAGAGGTAGTTTTGTAAATTTAGTGTGATGAAAGACCATGCATCGATGGTGCATGATCATTCATACACAAAAAGTTATAGATAAAAATTGTGTCTCCAAGTATTGGAGAGCATGGATCATGACAATTGTATTTGATTGGATGATTGTATATATGAAATGTGTAACCATACATGATATTGTTAATTATAAAACTATGTAAGTAAGAAGTATACGGGCCAGAGAGATTTATGAAAATTTTATATCCGTTTATACAAACTTGCTTTGCAAGAGAGAGTGAGAGATCAAATAGCATTTGTGTTGATTTGTTACTATCAAAAAGAGGAGCTGTCAAAAAAACTCATTGCCACATGAAGATAAGCTTTGTTGACAAAGGAAAGGTAAGTAGGAAACTTCATCATCCTTTCCATTGGCGCATAACATCAAATAGGTAACTTTAGTAACATTGTCAAGAATTTTCTATAAGCAACTCATTCTTCTCGGGTGGCATTAGGATCAAGTTGAGTGAGTTTGGTGCACTTAATGACATATAACTTCGATTCTTAATACATCACAATCCAAAAATTTTTTATGACAGTTAGTGAAAGTGTTTCCATCTAACCTATTATCCTTTTTGTAAGTCACTCACAATCCTATGTTATTTGAAGTTTTAATGATTTCACTATTAGACTCAAGAACAAGTGGACCATCTTTATTTGTTTAGGCGAACAAGTTAACATGGGTTGATTAGATAGATCAACAAACAAGTTGTACAAGCTATTGAACTCAAGTTCAAGTTGTCACACCTAGCAATTCAATGACATCAAGTACAATTTTTGGTGTAGAATGGATACTACATATGGTCTATGCATTAACAAAAGCATATCTTTGCACAACCTCTAACTTAATCCACTTTCATTTTGACGAAACAAGTTTAATGGTTAGTTAAGTTGGACCCATCACTATTAAGGAAAACTCAAATAAAATCTCAAACTTTTACTTGGGTGAAGTTTATCATTCGTTTTGGCAAACAAAACCACAACAAACATGGACTTAATTGAGCCTGTAGCCATGGAAGACATTAGGTTGTTTTCGACTTAGTATCTTATTTAAGAGATTTTTTTTTTAATTTAGTTATACATTTAATTAAATTTAATTCAATAAACCTCAGTATGCATACTACAACAAAATAAACTCATATGTACAATTTCCATATACTTTCACTTTCATCCGTATCTAAATTCTTGAAATTTTCTAATATATCATCAGTAACAAGTTTGCATTTGGAAATTTATTATCACTCAATCTTTCATGTACATAATACTTTCAAAAACACTTGAACATAAAATTGATCTTATATCATCAATGCGCATCCACATGTCTAAAAGCTTATTCAAATACTAAAGTAGACATTAGTAAATCATGTGTCATGACGAAAAATATATCATAAATTTTTAATGAGATTTTATCATGTAAAAATTTTAATTTGATTATTTTCATTGATAATTTCATACAAATGGTCAATAATTAAACAATTTGTAAATCATTAAAAGAAGAACTTGAACCTAACAAATTTAGAAGAACTTGAGCTTAAACTTAGTTGTAACAAATTTATACTGGTTCCATATTTGACTTTATAAATTGAATACATTCCAAATAATAAATCTTTAACACCTTCCATTGTTAACAGTTAAGGGGACTCTATATTTTTTAAAATAACTTGTAACAAATTTTTTACTCTTAATAATTTTGACCTATACTTTAATAAAGTAAATAAATAATAAAAGAATATGTACAAACAATAATTATAATCTTATACACAAACAACGATATATCACTGTATTATTAAGTGGTTTTGAACTAGAGGTAAAACAACTTCTAATTAAATGATGATATGTTATTATTTGTGTATAAAATTATACTCATTATTTATGTACATAATATTCTTTGTAAATAAAACAAACAATATAGGTATGAGTAATACTATGTACACAAATAACGATATATCATTATATGATTAAATAGTTAAAAATTAAGAATAAAATATCACTCTATCATATTGTGACACATTATTATTTGTATATATAATTTTATTGTATAGGCTTATATTCCCAATATTTTTAATCTGACTATCCCAAAATATTGTTATAAGAATAAGTTGTAGGCATAAAATTGATTTGGTGAATTTTTTAAAGTATTGAAAATGTTGATTCCAACTTTCCATTTTTTTAAATAAAAAAATATAAGATTGTTATTTCAGTTATCGAAAATAACTTGTTTGATCACTTAAATGGGTTTACTTTCCATGCTTGTCCTCCTTTGGAAGATTTGCCATAGTAATAAACTGATCGGTTGATAAAATAAAGGTTAGTCTTCTTATGTCATGGGGTTACCGTACCAGTAAATTAGCACAGCTCAGTCGTCTTCTTGTAGGTGGATTCTGTTGAGGCAGACAAGATTTGTCCGAAAGAAGGCTCTGGAGTCTGGTCTTGTTGTTGTCAACAAGATTGATAGCCCTTCCGCTCGCCCAGATCATGTCAGCAATTCCACATTTGAACCATTTATATATCGAACTAAATACAACGGATGAACGGGTCACGGGTGTCCTCTGGTTTAATTTAAAGTTAAAACGTTACTTCAGATTTTTTCTTGACTCTAATTGGATCATTTCCTTTAATGAGATATTTATCTTACTAGTTATATAGTATTACAAAGATATGATAAATTACCCTCTCAAATACAAGATAAATCACCTCCTAAATAAAATAAAAATGCCACAGTAATAATCAATATTGATGTGATAGTATTGAACTAAAGAAAAAATAGGATTGTCTAGAAAAATTAGAATTAATATTTATAATAATTATCGTTATAAAAATATTTTCTTATTATATTACATTAAAAATTATATACTACCATATATTTCTGTTTTATTATTATAATTATTCAATTATAAAGATAATATTGTGATTTAATTTATTAAAATATATTGTTTTAAGAGAAAAATTGTTGTTTAATTTATTTCTTAAGAAATATTGCTTTTAAAGAGAAAAATTATTGATTTAAAAATAGCATTGAGAGATTCCAAACATAGTTTGATTTTCTTATGTTAGTTAGATAATTTATTACATAAAAAATTACATATTCTCAACTGAAAATCAGTTGAAATATGTCAATTTAAAAGAAGTATACATCAATTTAAAACAATATCAAACACATCAAAATATATAAAAATTATTAAAATATAGAGATTTAAATCTATCTAAATTAAAATAAAAAAAAGAACTAATCAAGATTAAACAAGAAATTAAAAAATATATAAAAATAAAAAGAAGTATATTCAAATGAACTGTTTGATTTAATAGGTAAAAGAAAGCCAGTACAAAAAATTATTTACAAACACGACACCATTAACCCAAAATAAAAAATAATAATAATAGAAAAAATCCTACAAAAAGATAATAGAAATTATCTCAAATAACAAAAGAAAATCCTAAATGTAAAGACGTTGTGTAAAATTGAAACCCAAACAGAAAAACAAAGTTTGATTAATTGTCCTAGTGGCAAAATCTGCCCAAAAACAGTAGGTTCCTGATCCCTCAGTCTGAACCTGCCTTTCCTTCTGCAAACTGAATGCCACTGATTTGGTTTCTGCCTTCTCCCTATGCTTTCCGAATGTTATGTTGGTGAAGCTTGCTACTGCTACCACCCTTGGATATTGTGGATCTTTCTTGCTACTTCACTTAGCCACAATCAGTTCTGCAGCAAGAGTTTTGAGAAGGAAAGGTATTTGGGTTGTGCTTGGAGACTGCAAGATGGTTTTAATTCTGTGTAAGGATAAAAAATCTAGGATGTATGCTAATTGGATAGCTGATTTTTTGAATAGCTTTGCTGCCTTGTCTAGGACTGTTTTTGTATATAAAAATAGTTTATTGACGTTGTATATTTTTTCTCTTGAACCCTATTTTTGTAGTAATTTTGATAGACCTCAAGAGGAGATGATATTTAGTTTGTTTTTGGTTATGCAAGCCTAGAGAGGGCTTAGCGTTTTCGTTATCCTTCTCATTGAGTTTTGGTTATTTTTGAATCCTTCTTCGAAGGGTTTGTTGATTTTTTTATATTATTCAAATTATGTTAAAAAAAAAATATGTACATATAATATTATTTTTATTATAAATATTACAATAAATTATTAATTTTTTAATTTTTCATATTTTTTAGTGGTTTTTAATTAAATGTAAAAAAAATACCAATAAATATTATTTTGTTGTAGTGCATAGGCACATAGCTCTTTTTGGCACCCTTATTTATTTTATTATAGATTTTTATATACTGCTTAGGTTAATGTAACACAAAATTCGAACACAAATGTGAGTTAATAAGCATTTGATCATGTTGAGTCCATGAAAGAGGAATTGCGTGACAAATTCGTGTTAAAAAATGGTATCACAGTAGCTAGGCAACCCCCACAACACGCACATACAGAACAAGTATTAAAAGACTGTTTCACAATTTAAAAGATTCTGACAAATTTTTGGTTTTTAGTGCTGGTTGGCGTTACCACTGGTAAACAAAGTCCACATTTTAAGAACATTTGACTGAGATTGACTATGTGTATATAATTTATGTGATTAACCACCAATGCATTTTAAAGAATTCCTGTAGACAGATACCTTTGCGACCCTTTCTTCAGGATATTAAGGCTAAATTCTCTGACAAACTCTTTCTCTTGGCAACAGAGACTTTCATTTGGATTTTAGCTGACATTTACACTGTTTCAACCTTCGCCTTTCCTTTTGCAATCTGTGACGGGTGAAGGAAAAGGCCATTTTATAAGCACTTTTCAAATATATTAACTATAGCAGACACTGTGTACTTCAATGCATACCTGTAATAGTATTTGCAAGTTCCTACTGCATTACACAAACTAGGATTACTGGTGAGATTATTTTGTTAAAAAATTTATCGTGTTAAAAATAAATTTAAAAAATTTTAACATCAAATACATTGTTAAAGATATTTGTTGCATATTTAATGTTAAGATTTTTTAAATTTATAAAAGAATATTTTTATAATTTGAGATAGATTTTCATTCCCCTATAAAATACTTATCCTTTGTATGAAAATACTTTAAAATAATATAAATGAAAAATAATGAAAAATTAATATTAATGGAAAGCCTATAAGTTGATCCGTATGCTTAGGGCCAAATATAAGTTTTAAAAATAATTATCCATATAAATTGAGTTGTTTTAACCCCTATCTTACACTTAGTCTATTTGTCAGTTTGATAAATCTACATAAAAGTTGTTGTTTAAAGAAATATTTTCAAGTTTCTTAGTGCATAAATCTAAATAGTTTACGATTTTCGATTAAAAATGTAACACCTAAGACCCTATACTCTTAAGGATCAAAAGGTATAACATAGAGTAACCAAGATGGTTAAGGTGGGAGTGGATTCAAAATTATAGATAGTTATTTGTACTATCAAAAATTCATTGATCACTAGGTGACCTTTTGGGTGATTAAGAAAAGTTATGTAAAACTAGTACTACTAAGTATACAATATCATCTATGTAATATTATATTGTCCATTTTACATCTAGTCTATATGATTTTGCTTTTGGAATAATCCACATGGCATTATGTAGCAAAATTTTGCCAACAAACAAGTTATATTGGGTTTGATCCACCCATAATAGGTTGACTTGACCCATACCCAATTTCCATTTAACTATCTATCGTAGTTGAAGGTAGTTGAGAGTAGTTGGGACTGTATTTAATGTCTCAAAAATTGCGACTCATTTTTCTGGGCATACGCAAAACAAATAAAAAAAGACACTATTTTTTCAGAGAAAAATTTGCTACAGAATCATAATATACAAAAAGATACACAAAATTTGTTGTAATACTCTCAGGTGCATTTCAGGGGTATTTATATCTTTTGGCCCTGCTTTGATACGTTTTCAGTCTTAAATATATATGTTCAAATGTGTGTGTGTGTGTGTGTGTGTGTATAAGATAAGCCAAAACCAAATATGTTTGTTTTTCATCTTCTTCTCTCGTCTCTTCTAGAAACGTAGCCTTCTTCATGCTTTTACTTTGTTTTTGAAAAAAAATGGGGATGATTTGAAAGGGTTTTGGAAGAAAAGTAAGGAAAATTTACAGAATCATAATATACAAAGGGTTTTGTGACTCATTTTTCTGGGCATACGCAAAACAAATAAAAAAGACACTATTTTTTCAGAGAAAAATTTGCTACAGAATCATAATATACAAAGAGCTACACAAAATTTGTTGTAATACCCTCAGGTGCATTCTAGGGGTATTTATATCTTTTAGCCCTGCTTTGATACATTTCCAATCTTAAATATATATGTTCAAATGTGTGTGTGTATAAGATAAGCCAAAACCAAATATGTTTGTTTTTCATCTTCTTCTCTCGTCTCTTCTAGAAACGTAGCCTTTTTCATGCTTTTACTTTGTTTTTGAAAAAAAATGGGGATGATTTGAAAGGGTTTTGGAAGAAAAGTAAGGAAAATTTATAGAATCATAATATACAAAGGGTTTTGCGACTCATTTTTTTGGGCATAGGCAAAACAAATAAAAAAGACACTATTTTTTCAGAGAAAAATTTGCTACAGAATCATAATATACAAAGAGCTACACAAAATTTGTTGTAATACCCTCAGGTGCATTCCAGGGGTATTTATATCTTTTGGCCTTGCTTTGACACATTTCCAGTCTTAAATATATATGTTCAAATGTGTGTGTGTGTGTGTGTATAAGATAAGCCAAAACCAAATATGTTTGTTTTTCATCTTCTTCTCTTGTCTCTTCTAGAAATGTAGCCTTTTTCATGCTTTTACTTTGTTTTTGAAAAAAAATGGGGATGATTTGAAAGGGTTTTGGAAGACAAGTAAGGAAAGAAAAGGAGAGAAAGCATTTTGGAGGCCTTGGTAACCAAACGATCTCCTTTTTTTCCCTTTACCTATGTTTATATTGGAGTATGTCGTATAAATATGTTAGTGTGCTTTGGTATTGACTTAAGGTGGTTATTGGTGAGAAAATAAGTAAGGAAAAAATGAGGGAACAAGTTTGGCCAGTGTTAGCTTGAAACAAAGTAACTGGAATCATTCTTGGTCTACCTTAAGTTTGTTAAATAAACTCTATGTTTCATGTTTTATGCCTTTGGTTTCTTTGCTTTATGTTATAAATGATGATTTTGAGGTTAAAAAAATATTGTTTTGCCATTTGAGATATCTATATATGTGATTTTATTCATGTTAGAGAGAAGGCAAATATTTATAGTTTTGCCACTAATTTCGTCCAACATTTTAACTACATTATCTAATGAATCATGAGTGATGTTATAGCTCATTGGAAAGCTCTTTGAATCCTCTTTTCAATGATATACAGTTTGTATGATTTGGAAACCGTTTGGACTGTTAAATTACTTGAACAAAAGGGTTGTTCTATTAAATAAACAGTAATTATAGTTTTTGAAAAGAAAAAGAGAAAGAAAACTTATTTTGACTGCTTTATCTAATGTTGTTATAGCTCGTTGGAAAGCTCTTTAAATCATCTTTTCAATGATATATAGTTTGTATGATTTGGAGACCATTTGGATTATTAAATTGATTGAACAAAAGACTACCATATCAAATGAATAATGATTGCAGTTTCTTAAAAGAAAGAAAGAAAGAAAAGGAAGAGAGAAGAAAAAGGAAGAAAAGAAAGAAAGGAAAGGAAAGAAAGGAAGGGAAAAGAAAAAAAAAAAAGAAAAGAAAGACAGGAAAAAAAGGAAATTTGGGGTTTAGGATTCAAGGGTCATTCGAGGGTATAGTCTAATGGGTTATAGATACTCAATAGTATCCTACATGCCTAAAGAGAAAGAAAGGGCTCGAGCTCGGGCTCGAGTTTCAGTTTTAGATGGAAGCAAAACCAATAAGAGATAATGCATATATTTTACGAACTATGAAAGGACACTTTACACTATACTACCCACAGTAGGACACATCCGTAATAAGACATAGACCTATAGTAAGGTCTACTTACAGTATAGTATGCTCATAATATAACACAGTTCAAATTTTGGAATAGTGTAGTGAGAAAAAAAAAAGAGAGTTCGAGCCTAGAAAAGTGCTAAATCTCTATAGTCAACTTCCAAAAATATCAGATGGACACTAGATAGGACAAAATATGACCTAAATAGTAAAAGATAAGCCAGATTATTCCCTTGATTCTTTAAGGGGGTTATTACGTGAGTGATCAATAATAGGAAGAGAGATAGTTTACTTATTTATTTCCTTTTTATTGAGTGCTCTTACCCCTCACTTCTTTTCCTTTCATGATGGCAGGTATAAGTGATCAGAGTAGCTATGAGGTAAGGTCAAGTCAGTGAAAATAGATTTGGGCTGAAGTAGGTTATCTATGTTTTATGTTACATGCGTATGGTCGTATGATATTGTTAAATTCTGGCCTTATACAAATATTGTTTTTAGATAGCTATACAGTTGTACCTAAGGGTATGTACATGATTACTCTATGACTTCGGATGCTTTCAAATGATTTTTTTGTATGTGATATATACATCTTTTTTTCACTTCCAAATTTTCAGTTTTCACAGAATAATTTTTGAATGTTTTTAGTGAAAAGTTCATTTTAAAGTTTTTTTTTAAATAAATTTTTCAGATATTAATTAGTAATATTTTTTCTCTAGAGGGCGATACTTTTAGATAGGGATGTTATATTTGCACATTACAAAAAGGGCAAATCATGTTGTGGATTTACATAACGCATCAATCCTAACTCACAAAATTACAATTCATGTATGTGATGTTGACAAGTGGCTCTTTAAGTTCACATTGATTATTTTATTTTGTTTGTATTTTACCAAATGTTATAAATAGAAGCCTTGGTTTTAATTTTAAGATCATCTCAAAAAGTTACAACTGTATAAAGAGACTTCTATTATTAAGGATCTCTAATAGTTTTATTTTTCATATATAATTGTTCTTTGAAGATAGTGAACGTGATCAGCAGCACTGAGGACATAAGTATATTTATTGCACCTTGTAAATTCTTGTATTCTCTTTTATTTTTCTACATTTCCATATTCTACTTTATTTGTTTATTATATTTCAATAGCCTAGAGGTTGTGTATTTAAGTTTTCACTGCACAACAATTGGTATCAAAACTTTGGTTTAAGACAGTGAGTAGCTATTTATATGGTTATATGCATGTCTAGGAAAATATTGTCACAAGACTATAATAGTCTAAAGAGGTTGCGTCCCCTCCAGTTTTTCTTTGGTATTTTTTTGGTACATACTTAATCATTTTGAGCACTTACTACTATCCTAGGTTTTGCGAAGTTTTTATTAGCTATTGAATGTAATAACTTGTGAAGCTTGGTTATTAAGAAATTTGTCTATCAAGTATAGCATCAATATCAACAAAGACAACCATGAAAACTGTAAAAATTGATGTGGAAAAAATTGATGGCCAAAACAATTTTAGCATGTGGCAGTGCATGGTCATGGACGCTTTATGTCAAGAAAATTTTGATATAGCTCTAGAGGATGAGAAACCAGAAAAGATGATGAGAAAGAATGAGCGAGGATTAATTGCCAAGCTTATGGTACAATTTGTAGGTGTCTTTTTAGAGAGCAGAAATATCTATTCATGAAAGAGACATATGCAAGTAAGATGTGGAAGGCATTAGAAACAAATATATGAATAAGAGTAATGATAATCGATTGTATTTGAAGAAGAGATTGTTTTGCCTTCAATTGAAACTTGGTACAAGTATAAGTGATCATATTGATACTTTCAACCAGTTGATAGTAGATTTACTAAACCTAGATGAAATGTTCAAAGATAAAGATAAGATAATGCTACTACTGGGATCCCTTCCTAAGGAATTGGATCATCTAAGCATTGTTTTGCTTTATAGAAAAGAGAAATTAACTTTTGATGAAGTATGTGCTGCTTTGAATAATAATGAAATTTGAAAGAAAGATCAATAAGAGAATAGAGATATGATAGTTGAAGCTTTTATTGCAAGAAGATGAAGTCAAAGCCATAACCAAGAAAGAAAGGTTAGATCTTAGTCAAAGAAAAGACCTAGTAAAGATGAATGTGCTTTTTGTTGAGAGAAGAGACATTAGAAGAAAGATTGTTTGAAGCTACAAAGGAAAGATAAAAGGAAGACTAAGGGAACTCCAATGCATGTGTAACTAAACTTGAAGAAGATAAGTTAAAGTTTGTTCTAGTCAGTCTATCATCAACACCAAATTCTGATGAGTGAATCTTAGATTTGGGTTGCATCTATCATACGTGTCCATATAAGGAATGGTTTTCAATTATGAAAACCTAAAAGGTGGAGTTGTTCTCATAAGTGATGATAGCCTTTGCAAAACAGTAGGGATATGTTCAATTCATTTGAAGAATAATGACAAATCAACTAGAGTTCAGATAGAAGTACGTGTACCATAGTTGAAAAAGAACCTCATTTCTTTAAGAGCTTTGGAATCTAAAGGCTTAAATGTGATCATGCAAAATGGAATATTGAAAGTTATTTCTGATACCCTTATAGTAATAAATGGTACATAAAGAAATCACTTGTATTATTACAATAGTGGTACAAATTTTCAATTAGCAGTTGTGGTATCTAAGGAAGATATAGATTCTAAGATAACCAGACTTTAGCATATGTGTTTAGGACATCCAGGGGAAAAAACCTTATTTAGTTTGGTGAAACAAGACTTATTAAAAGGAGCAAAAACTTGCAAATTGGAATTTTGTGAGCATTATGTTATAGGAAAACAAACTAAAGTAAAATTTGATACTGCAATTCATAATATTGAAGGTATTTTGGATTATGTTCACTTTGATATATGGGAACCTACCAAGATAGCTTCTTTGGGAGGTAGGCATTACTTTGTTACTTTTGTTGATGACTTTTCAAGAAAAATGTGGGTGTATGGTTTAAAGAAGAAGAATGACATATTAAGTGTTTTCCCGAAATGAAAAAAGATAGTTAAAACTCAAACAAGCAAAAAGACCAAGTGACTAAGGACTAATAAAGGTGGCGAGTATACTAGTGATCCGTTATCAGAAATTTGTCAGGTTAAAAGTACTGTATGTCATTTCTCAGTTAGAGAAATACTACAATAGAATGGGGTGACAAAACATATGAATTGGATGTTGTTGGAGAAAGTTCGATGTATATTGTCCAATGTTAGGTTGGGCAAAGTTTTTTGGGCTGAGACAGTTACATTTGCAAGTCATCTCATCAACCGTTTACCATTCATTGTAACTGAAGGCAAAACATCCCTTAAAGTATGGTCTGGAAAGCTTGTTAATGACTATGATTCCTTACAAGTGTTTGGTTCTATTGTTCATTATCATATGAAGAAGTCTAAGTTAGATCCAAGAGCCAAGAAAACACTTTTCATGGGAATTAGCTGAAGAGTAAAGGGATATTGTCTTTGATGTCCAAATTCAAAGAAGATTGTTCATAGTAGAGATATTACTTTTGATGAATATGTCGTGTTAAAGAAGGTATGAAATACCCAAATATTAGTTATGGGAAACTTTAGGGGGGCTATATAAAATTTTGTGTAAGTATGGGTTTAAATGTAAACTTTCCAGTAAATATTAATAAAGCCATTAGGCTTTGTTTTTCTTTTCATTCTTCAACGAAAAGAAGCAGAGACACAGACGAGAGAAAAGAGAGAAAGAAAGGAAGAGAAGGGAAAAAAGAAAAGAAAAAAAGAAAGAAGAAAGGAAGGAAAAAAGGAGAGAAGGGAAGAAAGAAAAGAAAAGAAGAAAGGAAAGAAAGAGGGAGAAAAAAGAAAGAAGAGAAAGGAAATTTAAAGGAAAAGGGGATAGGGTATTTAATTTTTTTCAAATAATTTTAAGGTTTGATTTTCACTGTTCAATTTAGGGATTTCTAAAATTCTAACCATGTTGTTTCAAATTGGTTTGAATAGGTGAAGAAGAAAGAAAAATAACAACAGATTTCAACACCGACTTAGAGACAACCCAAATCAGTGAATGAGAATAAACTTTTCTCTATAGTTTTTTTGTATAATATACATTTATAGTCCTATGAAATTGTATGGCACTGATTGTGAATCCTTGAAAATGGTAGCATGGATTTGGTGGAAATCTCTTAAAAAAAATAAAGAAATAATAGTTTCCTTTATGCATGTTATGGATTTAGGTTATGAGTGGCTATAGAGTAAAAGTTATATTATTATATGGATTCAGAATGCTTAGTTAAGTTATTTTGTGTGTAACCGATAACCACAATGAAAAAAAAATTTTAGTTGGTGACCAAGTGAATTTCTAAAAATTGATTAAATTGATGTTGTGTTGTGGTTGTGTTGGAAGTGTTTAATTTAGCCTTATATGTGAATGACATTGCTTAAGGTGGTTGTGGCATTTTCCAATGATTATTGTCCAAAAAAATTCATATTATCAAGTCATTTTATTATATATATATATATGATGATAAGAAATTATATCATTAAGAGGTTCTTGGTTATTACCTATTATGAAATTAGTGTTCTGCCTGTGTGATATTTATGTCAGGTATGACAGATTTAGATATTCTGCCTATGCAATATTTTTGTCAGGTACGACAGACTTTAGTGCTATGCATGTATTTTATTTCATGCCAAGTATGACAGATTTGAGTGCTCTGCCCGTGTGAGATGACAGTATATCAGGTATAATAGTTGTTTTCCTCTTGCTTTGCGTATGTGGGGACACCCTTTAGGTATGACAAATTTTCCTTGATATGATATTTTTCTGATATGTGTATGTTGATTGTTACATTATAACAGTTATTGAGGTAAACGTGAAAAATTCATAAGTGATTGATATGTCTATATGAGATAAAGTTAGTACGGTTAAATTTACTTGTAGTGACAATTAACTTGCATGAGGTTATTATGTTATGAACATTCAAGTTAATGTACTTGATTAGCCTATGATCTCAAGCATAATTAAATTGTTTAGATTAAGTATGGTATGTCTTAGTTGGATTGCTTATTCTTCCCTTTTAAACTTAACATTGTGTGTGTGTGGTTGAAATTATGGCATGTTGTTATTCTTTACATGCATTCAATATTCTTATAGATTTAAATTGCCTACTCAGTGAGCCTTCAGCTCACCCTTATAAATATTTCCCTCCAAGACATCCTCTAGATCGTGTGGGATAATGTTTCGTTGGGTTGTTCCACAGTGTAGCATCCTTAGTAGGTGTCTTCATTGCACACATCCATATAGATTTTTTTTGTTGTTTTTTTTTTAAGAAACTTATGAAATGTTGAAGGGCTAGAGGCTAATTAAACTATTCTTATGATTTTTTTGAAATGAACAAAGATGTAAATTTTTGTTATGTATATGATAAGGCTGGAGGCTTGATTCCAGGTTTATTTTATGGTTTTTGGATTTAATCAAGATGTATCATGCTTTGTAACTAGGTAAAGGCTGGAACTCTATAGATGATATTAGATTAAGTGCTATTATATGGTGAAAAATTTTTAAAACAGAAATATAGGACGCATTTCGCCCCTCTAAGCCATGATGGTGCTTACAGAGGTTATGAGATTAGCGGGTCGGGATGGGTTCTATCAACTTGGTATCAGAGTAAAGGTTGTAGATTCTAAGGGCAGTTTAATAAGCATACATATAAGTTTCTAAATCACTTTAAATTGTATTTGTAGACACTAACATGAGGCGACGTAGCCAACCTCGCATGAGACCTATTGGAGATTTATTAACTCTTCAAGTTGTAAGAGAGTGTTAACACCATTGAAAGAGTAGAAAAATTAGACGCCAAAACCTTTGATGGGATTGGAGATCTTACAGTTGCAGAGTCTTGGATGATTAGAACAGAGCGTATATTTGAGGTGATTGAGTGTTCAAACTTTCAGAAACTACAGTTTGTTGTCTTCCTTTTGGAAGGTAAGGTATATCATTGGTGAAAAATTGTACAACAAAAATACAGGGATTCGACAACAATAACTTTGGAAAGCTTTTGTCAAGAGTTTTCATATCACCACTATTCAAAGGTGCACCAAGATGCAAAAAGAAGTGAATTTCTTAGACTGACCCCAAGGAAGTATATCGGTGGAGGAATATATGAATAAATTCATTGAGCTCTCTCGGTTTGCCCCGTTAATTGCAGAAGATGAGAGAGAGAGGTATAAAAAATTTGAAAAGGGTCTTCGAGGATGAATTAAAACAGTAGTGATTACAAGCTCTTACTCAGAGTTTCAAAAATTGGTAGAAGCACCCATGAGAGTTGAAGAGAGCCTCATAGAGATATAGAAGAAAGAACCCTAGGGGCAAAAGTGAAGGGTTAGTGGTTAGGTTTCAGGTGGGCATAAAGATATAATATAGAAAAAAAAAGGCAAATTTTCTAGACAGTCAAGTGAATCTTTCCAAAGTGTGAGATCCAAACCTTAAGGGGGTCAAAGACAGTTTCAAAGGCAACAGTCAATGGGGAATAACACTTGGAATCAAGGGTCTCCAAGAGGCACATCTTAAGATAGTAAAGGTTAACACTCTCAATGTATTAGGTGTGGTAGATTTCATTCGGGACAATGTTAGAGAGGGGTATTGAGCTATTATCGTTGTGGACAGTTTGTACATTTTAAAAGAGATTGCTATTTATCATCTCAAGTTAGTAATGTTACTCAAAGATCAGTCAAGCAAAATTTTCAGAAAAGTAATGGTCAGTGTCAAAGACACCAAGGGCCTCAAATTAGAGAAGAGTCTAGTGTGGGTACTCAAGGGCAGGCTAGTGGTATTCATAGTGGCAATGATCGACATAAGGGATCGAGACAACCTCAGGCTCAAACACATATTTTTGCTCTAACTTAATAAGAAGCCTATGTCTCTCCAATGTGGTTACAAGTATGTTGTTCATCTTTGACTGAGAGGCTTTCACTTTAATTGATCATGGTTCTACTCATTCTTTTGTTTCTTAAGCATTTGCTAAGCATTCCGATAAGGAGTTAGAATCCTTAGAATGTAAATTGGAGGTAGCTACTCTTGTAAGAGAGTCAATTTTAGTAGAAAATGTCTTCAAGGGTAGTAGGGTTAAAATGGGTATCCATGAGTTAGAGGCAGATTTGATTCCTTGTCTATCCAAGATTTTGATGTGATTATGGGGATAGATTGGTTAGCTTGTCATCGTGATACCATTGATTATTTTGGTAAGGAAGTAGCCTTTAAACAGCCGGGTAAACCTGAGTTTATTTTCTATAGGGAACATCACATTATTCTTTCTTGTGTCATCTTTACTGTAGTTGCTAGATGATTCCTTCAAAAGGGATATCAAGCTTATATAGCACATGTTGTAGACACTAGAGTTGGTGAATCAAAGATAGAAGATATTCCAGTGGTTAGAGGTTTTCCAATCGTATTCCCTGATGATCTACCCAGACTATCACCTAACAGAAAGGTTAAGTTTTCAATAGATTTGATTCCTGTCATTGGCCCCTTATAGAATGACTCTGATTATAGACAATTGAACAAAGTGATAGTACGTAATAAGTATCCACTACCTCAGATTGCTAATTTGGTTGATCAATTGCAAGGTGCTAAGGTTTTCTCTAAGATAGACTTGCGTTCAAGATACCATTAACTAAAGATTAAGGAGTCAGATGTTCCAAAGACTGCTTTTAGAACTCGTTATAGATATTATGAGTTCTTGGTGATGCCTTTTGGATTAACTAATGTACCCGTAACATTCATGGATTTGATTAATAGAATGTTTCGCTCTTTTTTGGATCGTTTTGTAGTGGTATTTATTGATGATATTTTGGTTTATTCCCAAAATAAGACAGAGCACAAAGAACACTTTAGAATAGTCTTACAAATTTTACAGGAAAAACAACTCTATGCTAAATTCAGTGTCAATTTTGGCTAAATAAAGTTACATTTTTGGGGCATGTCATTTCAGTAGATGGTGTATGTGTTAACCCACAAAAGGTGGAAGCAGTTTTGAAATGGGAGAGGTCTACCAACGTTACTGAAATTAGAAGTTTTCTCGGTCTTGTTAGATATTATCGAAGATTTGTTAAAGGATTTAAAATAGTAGCATTGTTAACTAAACTAACTTGAAAAGATGTAAGGTTTGACTGGGATGTTGAATATGAGTAAAGTTTTCAAGAGTTGAAAACAAGATTGACTTCAGCCCTTGTACTTACCTTACCCTCGAGTACAGATGGATTTGTGGTATATAGTGATGCTTCTAAACAGGGTTTAGGTTGTGTATTGATGCAACATGGGAAAGTGATAGCTTATGCTTCTAGATAACTCAAAAAGCATGAAATGAACTACCTAACTCATGACTTAGAATTTGCAGTTGTAGTATAGGCATTAAAAATCTAGAGACATTATCTTTGTGGGGTAACTTGTCAAATTTATACGGATCACAAAAGCTTGAAATATTTATTTACACAAAAAGAGTTGAACCTTTGACAGAGGAGATGGATTGAGCTTATTAAAGATTATGATTGTTCGATCGATTATCATTCGGGAAAAGCAAATGTCGTCACAGATGCACTTAATAGAAAATCTCTAGGTGTTGTAGCACATGTGAAGATGAAACCTTGTTCCTTGTTGATGGAATTGAGGACCTTAAAGGCTAAATAGAGTATGAGTAATTCAAAAGTATTATTAGCTAGTCTTCAAATTTGACCCATGTTAATTGATTGAATCTGAAAACTCAACATTTAGACCTTCATTTAATGAAGTTAAAAAATTAAGTAAAGGATTGCGGGCAGATTTTATAGTAAAATATGATGGCATGCTTATGATGAGAGATAGAATTTGTGTACCATATCATAAGGAATTAAAGAAGGAAATTTTAGATGAGGTTTATGCCTCAGCCTATGCCTTACATCCAGGTAGTATTGAGATGTATCGTATCTTGAAGGATCATTATTGGTGGCAAGGAATGAAAAGAGAGATCGCAAAATTTGTTTCTAGATGTTTAGTGTGCCAACAAGTGAAAGTTGAACATCAAAGATCCACTGGACTTTTGCAACCACTTCCTATTTCTCAATGGAAATGAGAGCATATTACCATGGATTTTGTGTCAGGCCTTCCTCGTACCAAGAATGGGTATGATGGCATTTGGGTGATTATAGATTGTCTAACAAAATCAGTCCATTTCCTCCCAATCAAAACCACACATTCGCTTGATAAGTTGGCAAGTATTTATGTAATTGAGATTGTACGTCTTCATAGTGCTCCAGTATCCATAATATCAAATAGAGATCCTAAGTTTACTTCTCGGTTTTGGCCAAGTTTACAAAATGTTTTGGGTACAAAGTTGAAATTTAGCACAATCTTTCACCCTCAAACTGATGGATAGTCAGAAAGAACCATCCAAATTTTAGAAGATATGTTAAGGGCTTATGTAATGGAGTACAAGGGTAGTTGGGATAATTATTTACCTTTAGCAGAATTTGCCTGCAATAATAACTATCAAGCTAGCATTGGAATGCCTGTGTATGAAGCCTTGTATGGTAGAAAATGCAGAACTCCAGTATGTTGAAATGAAGTGGGTAAAAGAGTATTACTAGACCCTGAGATCATACAAGACATGAATTAAAAGATTTGTCTTATTCGGCAATGGCTGAAAGCAACTCAAGATAGAAAAAAAAGCTATGTTGATAAGCGTAGAAGAGAATTGGAGTTCCAAGTGGGTGAAAAGGTTTTTCTACGAGTTTCACCTTGGAAGGGTTTATTAAGGTTTGGGAAACGAGGTAAACTAAACCCAAAATATATTGGCCCATATGAAATCCTTGAGAGAGTAAGAGTTGTGGCATATCGATTGGCCTTACCGCTTGAATTATCTAAGATACATAATGTTTTTTCATGTTTCTATGCTTCGTAAGTATGTGCCTGATCCCACTCATATTCTTCAGCAACAACCGATTGAGTTACCAAAAAAGGCCATAAAGAATTATCGATGTGAAACAACAAATGCTTCATATTAGAACTATTTCTTAGGTTAACGTACATTGGAAAAATCACTCGGTGGAAGAAGTGACTTGGGAACGTGAAAAGGACATGTAGGCTCAATATCCAGAATTGTTTCAATCAGGTACATAATTTCAGGGACGAAATTTTTTTTCTAGGGAGGAAGGTTGAAATACCCAAATATTAGTTATGGGAAACTTTAGGGGGGCTATGTGAAATTTTGTGTAAGTATGGGTTTAAATGAAACTTTCTAGTAAATATTAATAAAGCCTTTAGGCTTTGTTTTTCTTTTCATTCTTCAACGAAAAGATGCAGAGACACAGACGAGAGAAAAAGAGAGAAGGGAAGAAAGAAAAGAAAAAAAGAAAGAAGAAAGGAAAGAAATAGGGAGAAAGAAGAAGGAAGAGAAAAGAAGTTTAAAGGAAAAGGGGATAGGGTATTTAATTTTGTTCAAATAATTTTTGGGGTTTGATTTTCACTGTTCAATTTAGGGATTTCCAAAATTCTAACCATGTTGTTTCAAATTGGTTTGAATAGGTAAAGAAGAAGGAAGAATAGCAAGAGATTTCAACACCGACTTAGAGACCATCCAAATCAGTAAGTAGGAATAAACTTTTCTCTATAGTTTTTTTGTATAATTTACATTTATAGTCTTGTGAAATTTTATGGTATTTATTGTGAATCCTTGAAAATGGTAGCATGGATTTGGTGGAAATCTCTCAAAAAAAAAAAAAAAAAGAAACAATAGTTTCCTTTATGCATGTTATGGATTTAGGTTATAGGTGGCTATAGAGTAAAAGTTATATTATTATATGGATTCAGAATGCTTAGTTAAGTTATGTTGTGTGTAACTGATAACCACAATGAAAAAAAAAATTTTAGTTGGTGACCAAGTGAATTTCTAGAAATTGATTAAATTGATGTTGTGTTGTGGTTACGTTGGAAGTGTTTAATTTAGCCTTATATGTGATTGACATTGCTTAGGGTGGTTGTGGCATTTGCCGATGATTATTGTCCAAAAAAATTCATATTATCAAGTCATTTTATTATATATATATAGTGATAAGAAATTATATCATTCAAAGGTTCTTAGTTATTACCTATTATGCAATTAGTGTTCTACCTGTGTGAAATTTATGCCAGGTATGATAGACTTTAGTGCTCTACTTGTGCTTTATTACATGCCAAGTATGACAGATATGAGTGCTCTGCTCATGTGAGATAACGGTATATCGAGTATGATAGTTGTTTTCCTCTTGCTCTGCCTATGTGGGGACGCCCTTTGGGTATAACAGATTTTCCTTGATATGATATTTTTCTGATATGTGTATATTGATTATTACATTATAACAGTTATTGAGTTGAACATGAAAAATTCATAAATGATTGATATGTCCATATGAGATAAAGTTAGTATGGTTAAATTTACTTGTAGTGACAATTAACTTGCGTGAGGTTATTATGTTATGAACATTCAAGTTAATGCACATGATGAGTCTGTGGTCTCAAACATAATTAGCATTGTTTGGATTAAGTATGGTATATCTTATTTGGATTGCTTATTCTTCCCTTTTAAACTTAACATTATGTGTGTGTGGCTGATACTATGACATGTTATTATTCTTTACATGCAATCAATATTCTTATATATTTAAATTACCTACTCACTGAGCCTTCAACTCACCCTTATAAATATTTCCCTCCAGGACATCCTCTAGATCGTGTTGGATAGTGTTTCGTTGGGTTGTACCATGGTGTAGCATCCTTAGTAGGTGTCCTCATTACACACATCCATATAGATTTTTTTTTTTGTTGTTTTTTTTAGAAACTTGTGAAATATTGAAGGGTCAGAGGCCTAATTAAACTATTCTCATGATTTTTTTGAAATGAATGAAGATGTAAATTTTTGTTATGTATATGATAAAGCCGGAGGTCTAATTCCAGGTTTATTTTATGGTTTTTGGATTTAATCAAGATGTATCATACTTTGTGACCAGGTAAAGGCTGGAAGTCTATAGATGATATTAGATTAAGCGCTATTATATGGTGTAGAAATTTTTAAAACAAAAATACAGGACCCATTTCGCTCCTCTAAGCCATGACGGTGCTTACAGAGGTTATGAGATTAGTGGGTCGGGATAAGTCTTGTCAAGGTAACAAAGAAGACTAATGGTACTCAACAGTAGGTGGAACATACTTTGTAACAGGTGGAATTTAAGAAAATTACATCAATAAACCCAACTAGAGTTATTGAAAATGATAATGACACTTTAGTGGTAGAAAAGGATAATGAAGATTGAGAGGTTTCAACCTAAGAACTTTAACAACAACAAGAATCAATTGCATCACAAAGGCTAAAACGAGAAATTCGTAAACTTGCTCGATTTGTTCATATAATGGCCTATGCACTTCCAATTGTAGATGATGATATTCCTTCCACCTATAAAGAAGCAGTCAGAAGTTCAAAAGCTAAAAAGTGGAAGAAAGCCATGGATGAGGAATTACAATCCCTTCAAAAAAAAAAAGAAACATGAGAGTTAGTTCAACTACCAGAAAACAAGAAGGCAATTAGGTGCAAATGAGTGTATGCAAGAAAAGAAGGATTTCCTAACAAAAAAGATGTTCATTACAAGGCAAAATTAGTAGCAAAAGGGTATGCTCAAAAGGAAGGGATTGATTTCAATGAGGTTTTTTCTCCAGTTGTTAAACATAACTCTATTAGAATTTTGCTAGCCTTGGTAGCGTAATTAAATCTCGAACTAGTTCAACTTGATGTGAAAATCGTGTTTTTATATGATAATTTGGATAAGGAAATCTACATGACTCAACCTAAAAGATTCAAGATTACTAATAAAGAGAATTGGGTTTGCAAACTGAATAGATCACCTTATGGATTGAAATAGTCACCAAGACAATGTATAAATGATTTGATCAGTTCATGATGGGGCTTAGGTATACAAGAAGCAATTATGATAATTGTGTATATTTTTGCGAGCTACAAGGTGAGTTTTTCATTTATCTATTATTGTATGTTAATGATATGTTGATAGCTTCTAAGAACCAAGAAGAAATTAAGAAGTTAAAGGCAAAACTCAATCAAGAGTTTAAAATGAAAGATTTAGGATAAGCCAAAAAGATTCTCGATATGGAGATTAGCAGAGATAGAAGAAGAAACAAGGTTAATTTAACTCAGAACAGATATTTGAAAAAGGTACTACAACGTTTTAGCAATTTTGAGAAGTCAAAACCTGTAAATATCCCACTTGCTCCTTATTTTAAGCTTAATGCATCCTTATCTCCATGTAAAGATGAAGAACAAAGATATATATCACAAGTTTCATATTCCAATGCAGTTGATAGCTTAATGTATGCAATGGTGTATACAAGGCTTGACATTGCCCATGCAGCTAAAGTTGTGAGTAGGTATATGCATGATCCTAGTAAAGGACATTGGTAGGCTGTGAAATGGATTTTACGGTATTTACTAAAGACTATAGATGTTGGTTTAATATTTGAGCAGGATAATACCCTTGGTCAATGTGTGATTGGTTATATTGACTCTGATTATGTTAGTGATTTGTATAAATGTCAATCAACTATTGGTTATATCTTTACACTTGTGAAAGCATCAGTTAGTTGGAAGTATACCTTGCAGTCTACAATTGCTTTGTCTACTACAGAAGTAGAGTATATGGCAGTTACAGAGGTTGTAAAGGGAGCTATTTGGTTACAAGGATTGCTAGAAGATTTAGGTATTGTTTAGAAGCCTATCGATGTGTATTTTGATAGTCAAAGTGCAATTCATTTGGCAAAGAATCTTGTATTCCATGTACAGACTAAGCATATTGACATTCAACATCATTTTGTGCAAGAGATTATTGAAGAAGGGAATATACAATTACTGAAAATTGGGATTATTGAGAACTTTGTAGATATAATGACCAAGGTGTTAACAACAATCAAGTTCAATCATTGTTTGAACTTGATCAACATCTTGCAAGCTTGAATAGCGTTGAAAGGCGCATTGGAAGTCGCTGCTGAAGAAGAAAATATATGGGAAATTTGGTAGGACTTGCTAAATCCCCAAGGTGGAGATTGTTGACAAGTGGCTCTTTAGGTCCCACATTGATTATTTTATTTTGTTTGTATTTTACCAAAGGCAAGCCTTGGTTTTAAGTCTAAGATCATTCCAAAAAGTTACAATTATATTAAAAGAATCATATTATTAGAGATCTTTAATAGTTTTATTTTTCCTATGTAACTATTCTTTGAAGATAGTACAAGTGATCAGTGGCGCTAAGGACGTAGGTACATTTACTAAACCTCGTAAATTCTTCTGTTCTCTTTTATTTTTCTGCATTTTCATATTCTGCTTTATTTGTTTATTATATTTCAATAGCACAGAGGTTCTGTATTTAAATTTCCGCTGCACAACATGTGATTTCGATTTAAATTAAATTTACAGAAATTGGATTTTTTCCCTAAAAGTTAAAAAAATTTTTACATATCACTTGAGTTTATCAACCACGTAATATTTTGTTTTAAAACCACCCTTACCTAATCCATCTTGGCCATTATATTATGCCTCAGGTGTGTAAAGTCTTTAGGATAGGCAAAACCATAAAAACTAGTTCCAAAGTAGACAATATCACACTTTGTGGGATCCTAAATCCACTTCAATCTAATATATCTTGGAATTTCTATGTCACATCTTGACAGTATTGGGTCTTGAGTGTTAAAAAAGAAGTCATACGAACTAGGTCCAAAATATACAATATTATACTATCTGGAAGTAAGTTATTAATAAAGAACAATCGTGTCGTGGATACATGTCTGGCAATGGACATCCCATGTGTTATGAGAAGGTTAGGAGCTACTGCCTTTGTCAATGATACCAAATTGAATCACTGGACTAATTATCAGCTTGCCCTTGAGGACGGAACAAGTACATCTTATGCTATCTCTTGCTCACAAGAAAGAGGGCAAATGTTTGTTGATACTAGAATAGAAGTTTACAATGGTCAAACGGTGCCCATCCATCAGCAAGCTGGTGACTTATGCTGATGACTTATCCCTTTATCATAAAAATAAATTATTTATAAATTTAGTAGATATAAATTATTACTATATTTAATAAAAATTTATAAGTAATTATTGTGTTTGATTGAATATAATAAAAAAACTAAGTAATTATTTTATTTAAAAGTCTTTAGGTATAACCATTCTAAATTATTCTTTATGTTATTTGTTATATTAATTGAAAATGAAAGTTTTTTTATTTTAAAAAATTAATAAGTTAGATAGAATCATAACAAAGTAAAGATCACCTTTATGGTATTTTAATACTTAAATAGAGGTGATATCTTTTATTATCTCACAAATACAACAAACTACTATTAATAATGAAAAATCGATTGCTATATTACTACTTGAATACTTGAATCAAATGCCCTTTAATGTATGTATAAAAAAAAGTCGCTGCAAATATGCCCTCCAACAAAGAATGGACAGATAAAAGAATCTTGAATGTTATACTCTCCTTTGATGCAAGAGCAAGATTTGAACACATTTATTTTTGGTGGAATTTTAGTTTTTATGATTTTGTTAACTAAGAAGAAAATGGTAGTCCTTGAATCAGAATAGTATTCTGAAAATGGGAGTTGGGCCGATAGGATTTTAGTTGTTTGAATCAATCATCGCTTGCACTAATTTGAATTCCAAAGGATGTCAAGGGAGGCTGCCATGCTGCTCATATTGTGCAAATTAAAGGGCTGAAGTTGAGTTGGCAACAGGGACTTGCATTAAATGGTCAAAAGAGAAACGTCAGAATTGGACTGTTGATAGAGTTAATGAAGTATATTCTTCTTGCAAATGCTGAAAACTTGTCAGGCTTATCCCCCATTCTTCATGGAGTATTTTTGCCCATTCATCTTTAAATGCTACCGTAACAAAGACTGGGTGAATAAATCTAACAGGAGTAGATCTAATTAAAGGAATAGTATTATATATATAAATAATATACATAATTTTATATATAAATAATAATATATCATTATATAATTATATAATTTTAAATTAGAGATAAAATAATATTTAATAATATGATAATATATCATTATTTATACAAAAAATTATAATTTTAGATTGATTTATTGTATGAATAAAACTAAATACATAAATAAATTTATTTATATAAATTAATATGATAATATATGATTAAATAATATATTTAATTATTTTTTTTATTTTTTATATTAGATAAATAAATTAATAAAATTTATTTATATATAGAGTATTACTCATTACGCAACTATCCTTAAACTGAGCTCTCTTTCCACGTAAATCTAATCTCAATAAATGCCCTACACTTACGTAGTTTGATCGATCTAACTTTGCTCATTTGAAGCTCCTGCCACATAACAGTTTATTATATTTCGATACTTTAGAAAAACTTGTATTGACTTAATCTCACCTACAAAATCCCCTGAAATCTCCACGAAATCCCTCTTCCCTACTCTATTGATTTAAAGGATATTAATTAAGATAATCACAAATTTTTTCTTTTAAACATTTTCAGGTAAATTTATAATGATTTTATTTTTTTAAATAAATTTTATTTTATTTCTAATAATATCCCTTTTGATTAACTATATCACTCTCTCAACTAATTACATCAAAATATTTTTTTTTATAATTTATGAGTATTCTATGTTTGTTATGATTCTAAAATTCAAAAGTTTATTCGAAATGATTAATTTTTGAAATAATGCAGATCGAAACGAAAAAACTAACATAAATACAAAGAAGGGTGTGTGAGGGTGTGCGCACCCATACGCACCCATACGCACCCTTACGCATCCTTTCACACCCTTATTCACCTATACACATTTATACGCACTTATACGTACCCATATGCATAACCTCATGCACCCTTCTTCGTACTTATGTTAATATTTTCGTTCTGATTTGTATTATAACAAAAATTGATTATTTCAAATAAGTTTTTAAATTTTTGAATCATAACCTAGCAAACATAGAATGTTCATAGGTTATCAGAAAAAATATTCTGATGTAATTAACTGAGAATGTGACATAATTAGTCGATATGAATATTATTGGAAACAAAATTAAATTTGCTTAAAAAAATAAAATCACTGTAAATTTGCCTAAAAATGTTTGGACAGAAAAATTGATATCTATTTTAATTAATATCCCTTAATTTAATCTCCCAATTACAAGACCTAGCCTCCAAAATCCCCTCTTCATCAACTTCCATTTTTTTTCTTCATCTACGCCTTTGTTGAATCCTTTCTACACTCCCTCTCTTCTCATCAATCAAGCCACCTTTATTCCCTTGCCTTTCCAACTTGATCTTATTTTTATACTTTTCATTTCACTAATGACCAATGATTCGCCTTTGCAACCCAATGGTTAGATCGTTGTCATACTTTCATCTAACAATCATGATGAATTAATTTTTTTTATTATGCATTATTTATTTTACATTTTCGCATAATGATTTTTATTAACTGAAATCAATCATGGGTGGGTAAATAGACCTTTCAAACAGATGAAAACCATTTTTCATCAAAGTTGTGGTGGGAAAAAAATCAGTCGGCCTGCTAACATAAATAAGATGAGCATGATAATATGACAGTAAACCACTGCACCTACTTCATTAAAAGCATTCCCCTATTTTTCAAGAACAAAGTCTTCAAGTACAAGGAAAGGCAAAGGAAACGTCCACTCCTGAATGCGTGAGCCTGTAGAAATTTTACATGTAATTATTGAATTGAATTGTGTCTTTTAATTAAAAACGAAGAAAATGATTCCATGTATTTTGCTGTGACGCATTTAAACAAGTTAGGTATTATTGAAAGAGATTGAGCTCCTCAAGTAACGCCATTTCTTTTAAGAAAATGAGAAAACAATTTGTTGACTTGATGTTGGTTGCCTTCCAGAAGAAGTCAATATCTTTTTGGTGTATTTTTAATTTCCTGTTATTTCCTACTTATTGTGACATTATTTGGCTTCCTCCACTCACTATGACAAATCCATCTAGAAGTCGTAGAAACATTTGCTGACAAGAAAATTAAATTAAATGCCTTTAAAAAGCTAAGACCAGATATTCCTTCCTCAATAGTCGTCTTCATTATGATGAAAATACCCGTCTTTTTCACTTAACACTTAATCTATCAAATCTCTCAAGTTTCCTTGAAGCTTATCTTTTGTTGACATTCTCTGGTACAATCCAAGATTGATACTTTGTTTTAAAGAAGGCATTGTTTTGCTTCTTTATTAAGCTTTCTGTATAAGATTAGAAGCTGAGACATGTTGTTTATGTTTGAAATAATTTGGTGAATTAGTATGTAATTGTAAATTTAGTATAGCTTTGATCTTAAATATTGTAAAATTCGGAGTGGATAATATGTTTGCTTCTTATCCTAATATAGTTGAAGTTTGAATTTGTAATTAATTTAAAAAACTAATAATTTCTTGTCATCCAAAGTTTTGAAAACTTATCGCTTTCCCCTAGGGTTTTATTTTTTTCCTATATTTTGTTGGCGACCTTCTTCGTCTCCGTCTCCATAGCTCATTTTCTTCAGTGCTCTCTCTCCCTCTTAGTGCTCTTTTTCCCTCTCCAATGCTCTCTCTCTATCCAGATCGACACAAACCTGTCTCCTCCAGATTGGCTCATTTTCTCATTCTTCTTCGCATCGATTTGTCTTTGTCTTCGGCCAATCTTCCATTTTGCCAATAGAGACACAAATCGACTAATCAATGTCTCTGTCTTCAGCATGAAAGCGTCTCCTCTAAACGAATCAACACAAACACGGGGAAGAAGGAGAAGATGAGTCGATCTGAAGAGACACATTCATGCCGATCTGGAGGGACAGAAAGTGCCATAGAGCGAGACAAAGCATCGAGAGAGACAGAAAGCAATGGAGATAGAGATAGGGGTTGTCAGAAAATGTAGGAAAAAAAGTAAAACCCTAAAAGGAAAAAGGTAAGTTTTCAAAACTTTTGGTGACAAAAAATTATATTAGTTTTTTTAACTAAGGTGAGGAAAATTAGATAATTTTTTTTTTTTAAATGTTATTGATTAAATAACAATTATACCTTTAAAAGTAGTAGATTTTATTAATTTTAACAACTGACGGATGAGTATTTAGATTTTTAAAACTTAGTAGGTGAAAGTTTGACAATGAACTAAACCATCAATGGGAACAAGTCTTTTGACCTATTTTAGAATTAGAAAAAGTTGCTCAATCATGGTTGCCCAACAATATTAGGAGGTGTTAATATAAAGCAACGTTTGGTCAAGTGTATTCAAAAATTACTCTAGTAATTTACTTTTTATGGAGCGTTTGGTTTAGATAATATTTTATTATTAAAATTAGAAGATCACTTTAAAAATTACTAAATATAAATTATTACCATGTCTGATAAAATTTGGTAAAAATAGATAGGTACAAATAATTATTGTGTTTGGTTAAAGGTAATAAAAGAATACTAGTATATTATTATATTTAAATGTCTTTGGGTATAATTATTCTAAAATATTTATATTATTTGTTATATTAATTGAAAATGATATTATTTTTCCCCAAAAAAAAATAAATAAGGATATAATAAAAATTACTTTGGTAATCTTTTAATATTTAAAGTAGATGTGATAATCAAATTATTTCATATATTACCTGTTATATCACCATTAATAATAAAAAATTACCGAAATTTTTTATTACTTATAAACCAAATAAAATAATACAAATAATAAAATATTGATTACCAAAGTAATCTTTATTAGCTCTCAAGCAAATGCTCCGTTATTACTAACATTATTTTATTTGGTTTATGTTAATAAAAAATTCGAATAATTTTCTATTATCAATAGTAATATGACATGTAATATAAAAATTAATTTGATTATTATTTAGCATCTCCACCTTTGGTAAGATTTACAAAATAATCTTGATTTTGTAGAAATTTTCTCCTTACTTTTATTAATTATTTTAAAACAAAAATACTTTCGGTTTTAATTAATATAATAAGTAATAAAAAATATTTTAGAATAATTAAAATAATAGATATTATATTATTATATTCAACCAAATATAATAATTATTTATACTTATAAATTTTTATATAAAATAGTAATAATTTATACTTAATAATCTTTTAAATAATCGATATTTATATTAATATTTTCTAATTGATTATAAAAAAAAAAAAAAACTCAACCAAATGCACCATAAAATATTTTGAAATAATGCTAAATTGATATGTAAAAGGTGGTGTCAAGCATTATCAGATACTAGGCATTCTATGTATTTTATGCTATGAATTCTAAGAATTGTGTATACTTGTGTATGTATTAACCTCTTGCATGAACTATAGAACAAATATCGATTTTATTTGGATTCTTGTGAAGCAAAGAAGGCGTTTAGAGTCTATATCCAGTGGTTCAGTATAATATGTACAAGATAAAAGCTCTCAAAATTCCAAAATATGCAAACCATGCATGTCCTAGTAAGAAGTTGAATGAAGATCGAAGAGTTACATATTGAAGAAATCGACACTGTTAACTCTACAGTTTGTAAAATGTTGTTCCCTTTAATTTGAAAAGCATTGTAAGCGCTAAACAATTAAAAGCATTGTGCTCATCATCTAAATTCTATAAAAAAAAATGCACAAAAATATTGTTTTCAATGAACTTCTACAAAAAACATTGCTCTCTGAAAAACAGAATGAGCAGTACAATACAAAAAGAACTCGCAATAGCTAGAATAAAACAAATATCCGATTGTTATAAATACTATTTTTATTATTTTAACGATTAATTATTTATATTCTCATTGAAAATGAGTAAATTTATGACTTTAATGAGGGAAAAATAATTATTAAAAATTTATATCTCATTATTAAAAAATTTGAACAAAGAGAAAAATCTTGTCATCACTAGAAGTTGTAACTTCATTTGTTAAAAGTATTTCCGTTATTAATATTTTTAACAAGGGAAACTATAATAACAAACACCTTATACAATAGTTATAAGAGATTTCTTGCACAAGAGAATGAACACAAGTTTGTGTGTATAAAATGCCTCATAAAGGTTGATTACACGAATTAAGAATAAGTAGTCTCTCAAGGAACTGAGTTTTAGCTTAGTGAGAGAGTAAGAATTATCGAGTTTTGAAGCAATTAAGCTAAGGATATTATCAATATGATGTCTAACCTTTTCCCACTTCAAATGTGCTCAAATTATAGGCAATTGTGGTTGGAAACCTTGATAGAGCCGTTGGGTTTGGAAAACTATCCATTGACTTCCAAAAATAACAGTTTTCACTTGAAAAACACAGATGAATGAATGTTACTTGCTTTATACATTGTCATTCCTGACACTAAAATCTTCTTTTTAGTGAAGGTCAACCTCAGTCAAAGCTTACAACTGTCAAATTTAACTTCTCAAGCCATTGATGAACAATTAGTACTTCGAAAAGCATGGTTGTTCATCTCTTCATAGCTCTAAGTCTTTAGAATTCCAAAGTCATGAACGAATATGTTGACAAGCTGAAGAACAATTTCAATAATGGTTGACATTTGCACTAGAATGATTGTCACACCATTATACAGAGTTGGTACTAATTCTTTGAATTTAAATTCCATTGACCTTGACTTTAACCACAAACAAGTGTCATGAACGCGAACCATCTAAGTTAGTCTTCACAATTCTGGATGAATGGACGATTCTCATCTTGATGCACAATCAATACTCTTGGGTTGACCTTTTCCCATGTTGACTTCTTTTGAAAGATTGAACGTGCATGAGTGTTAAGCATCCTTTCTTGTACATGGCTTGAAAGTGGTCATGAATGATCTGCTCTCAATTTGAACTATTCGTGACCTATTTGAGTTGATCCAATTTTCCAAAGGCGTGAATGAGAAAAGAATGACTTTGCTCATGAATTGATGAATAGGTTAATTTTTGTCTAGGAACAATCATGTGTCTTGAACTACTAGTCATTCATTGGGTTTGTTCATGAATTTTTTACACTTTGTCTATGTCATAATGTTTTAACACATTCTTGGACATGTTAATAATTTTAATTTAAATTTTTATCATCGTCAAAACACTTAGAGATATAACAAAATTTGAATGAAATTCTTTAACGGTTATTAAAAAAAAGTCTCACCAATTCTCACATTACAAACCTTTTATTAGAATCACCTAGTAATGACATTAAATTTCACATAAATGTACTGTTGTCAATATAGGCACAACTCCATCTATTTAAATTTAGGTCAAGGCATAAAGGAAAAATGAGAATTCAAAGGAGCTTTTCCTATGATAATTTTGTATATAAGGAAGAAGAAAAAGAGAGGAGGAGAGAGAGGTGAAAATAAATAGAGTATACTCAAGGCTATTGTTTTATTCCTTAACTACACTATAAACTAGTGAGCTCACTGTGAACATAGATATTTTGATTATCAGTCCAAACCACATAAAAATCTGAGTGTCATATCTATTTTTGTATCCGATATCCTCACTCATGTCCATTTAATTTTTTTACAATTGTAGCAGACTTATCTAAGTCTTCTCAAGCTTCAATTGTTGCCACCATAATTTATCTTGCATAAGACTCTAAATTGCTTAGATAAGTTGGTAAGGAGAAATTAAATAAACGAACAACCTAAAATTACACAAATGTAAGAACAATATATATGAAACTAAACCCTAGCATCCAATCACAACAACAAACAATCCAATCAAAACCTAATATATTATCCCCAAATAAAGAAACTTACTAAAAAAAAAAAAAAGAATGCAAAGCATACATTCTAAAAGAGAGTTTGGAGAGTTTGAGATTATTTTGAATGTGAGAAAATACTCGATCAGGATTATAGTAAGTGTATTTTGGCAATAAAAAAACGTAAAAATAGTATTTGTGGAATGATAATTGATGCGTTCTAGAGGGTAGTTTTCAATTAATTGAGGGGCATTTAATATTAATTCTTTTCACTTTCAAACTTCTCATATCAAATAATCAGGAAATTAACTAAAATAGGCACAGAATTTGCCGTGTAAACCTTTTTCGGTAAAATTTTTGTGGTTTTACCTTTTTAAGCAAACTCTATTTTCTATTCCAACAATACCCTTTATCCTATTTCTTCCTATTCAGATTAGTTTTTACCAGAAAATATTTTATTTTTGAGAGTATACAGATTAAGTTTAATTTTTCCGTAATTGTTAAGATTTACATATCAAAAACAAATTAATTTTTGATGTAATAGTTGATATTTATAAACCTTTTGAGAAATGATGAACATAACTATACAGAGAGTGCATGTGGGTTGTGCACGGGTGCTAAAGGTGCGCATTCATTGGAAATGATGCACATTTTTTCAAAAGTGTGCGAAAATATGAAAGAGAGTGCGTGTTTTTTCGAAATGGTGCAAAAATGTGCGAAATGGTTCAAAAATATATGAAAGTGTAAAGAGGTGCGTAAAATTGTGAAGGGGTGTAGGAAAATGTAAAGGGATGCGTGAAACTATGAAGAGGTGCAGGAAAATCTAAAAAAGTGCATAAAAAAGTGAAGAGGTGGGTAAAACTATGAAAGGGGTACGGAAAAATGTGAAAGGGTGCGTGAAACTGTGAAGGGGTGTGTAATAATATGAAGAGGTGCATGAAACTGTGAAAGGGTGCGCAAAAATATGAAGGGGTATGGGAAACTATGAAAGGGTGCATGAAACTGCATAAAAATAATATATATTATATATATTATTAATATATAATATATTATATTATTAATATAATATATATTAATAATATAATACATAATATATCTCACGCACCCTTTTTATATTTTCATGTATCCCTTCACATTTTCATGCACCCGTTTGTATTTTTATGCACCTGTTTATATTTTTACACATATGTTTGTATTTTCACACACATGTTTTATATTTTTACGTACCCGTTTGTATTTTCACGCACCCCTTCATATTTTCTCGCACCCTTTCATAATTTCACACACCCCTTTACATTTTTAAATTTTTTAATGAAAGTGTTTTCATTATAGCAGATGTATCACCAATTTAAATTGTGCATGCATGCACACCTGGAGAGAATGACACAACCTTTTACGATTTCACGCACCCCTTGAGGTTATAACGCACCCTTTCATGCACCCCTTCAGCGTTGCCGCACCCTTTCACACACCTTTTTCATAGTGACGCACCCTTTCAGAGTTGTCGTACCCTTTCACGCACCCCTTAAGGTTATGACGCACCCTTTCATGCACCCTTTCAGCATTGTCGCACCCTTTTAATTAAGATTTCACGCACCCCTTCGCATTTTCACACCCCTTTATACTTTTGCACATTTTCGCACCCACTTGAAAAAATGCACCGTTTTGAGAAAACGCCCACCCTTTCACTCATTTTCGCACCGTTTTGAAAACGTGCACCATTTCTTACCCGGCACAATCCACACACATCTTGTCTTAGTTATGTCCCTCATTTTCTAAAGTTATAAAGGTATATAAGTATTAATTATTATATCTAAAATTAATTTGTTTTTCATCTGTAAATCTTACTCATTACAGAAAATTTAAGTTTAATCCGTATACTCTGAAATATAAGATATTAATCTGTGAAAACTGTTGTAAATGGAAAGAAATAGGATTAAAGGGTATTTTTGGAATGAAAAATATCATTTGCTTAAAAAGGTAAAAGTTGAGAAATCTTGCTGAAAAGGATTTAGACGGCAAATTCGGTGCCTATTTTAATTAATTTCCCCAAATAATCTGTCACATCTCTTTATCCTCATATTAAATCCTTAAATTTGAATTCTCATCCCATCATTCTTAATTTTTACGTTACTCTACTGGCTTCTTAATTAAGAAAATAAGAAGGGAAAAGGTTGAAAGAGCGATTAGAAAATGTCAAGTCTTGAGTACAGCAAATAAAGTAAAGGAATTATGGATGTTACTGAGTGTTTTAAGAGTATAATTTAAGAAACCTCTCAAGTCATCACAACAATCTTTTCCCTAACCGATACAAAATTTAAACACACGGTCCATAAGATTAAGATGATATGCATGATATTTGAACTTCTTTTATTTCTCAAAAATATAATTTACATTTTATAATTTATTTATTAATGAAATTATTGAATCCACTTGAATCTGTTTGTCTCTGTAGTCAAAGCTTCTTCAGTTCATCAATTTAATATTTAAACATGTTCTTTCAAGTAAAGAATTATAATTTATACATATCCATATCCAGAACTCATAAATTATTACACTAACAATTATGCTCAGGCAGCTCATCATGCATTTACAATATTCTAGATTCTTATAAAAATACTTTTCAAACTGTGTTTTGAGAAAACATTTATATAGAAAAAGTTATACGTACGTACGTACATACATATGTATATATACATATACATACATATAAAATCCTTCAAAAAGATTTTTTATAAATATACCAAAAGTATTTTTAATCACTTTCGAATTTATTTTTCAATGTTTATAACAAAATTTGATGTTATTTATGTAAATCGGAAAACATATAATATAAAGGCTGGGAAATGCAGAGCTAGTCATGTTTTGTATGAAAAGACCATGTTGGTCATGCAATGTTTGTATGTAGACATGAATGATGATCAAGATAGGATCCGTTGAGTTAGAGTTATTGGATTTAGAGTATCTACTAACTTTATCCGATTTTGAGTTCTTACATGAACATTAATAAATATTGAAAACAAAATCTCTTGTCAGAGTATAATATAAGTCATACAAAATATATTTGTGATGACATGTTCTAAATATATTGATCAATGATTCGTAAAGTATTGAAGTTAGAGTTTTGATAATCTATGAACTTCGACTTGATTAGAATTTGACAACGGAATGATCTTACCTATACAAGAAATACAATCAGAAATTAGGTTTGATGAAATGTTTCTTCATCATAGTTTAGAGACTATTATACATAACTAGATGTTTATTATAATCGTCGAGTCTTCGAACATGTTTTTTAGATCATCTAAAAAGGACTCATAAGTACCTCATAGTAAACCTAAAAGGTTATACAAATGAACCAAACATTTAAAAGAGTAAGAATTAATTATCTAGGATTGACTAACACTTTTTTAAGAGTAATAAAGGAAACATCAAATAAAGTGTTATATGAATGTGAAAATAATATTTTAAAAGTTAAAATGTTTGAGATATACATGCATGTTTATTATATGAATAGAGATTTTGTAAGGAGCTATGCGCAACAATTAAAAAATTACTAAGTCCACCAGTATATAAAGCTTCTAAAGTTAGTTGAATTTTATGGACAAGTTTCATTTTAGCTAAAAATTTCTCTCACCTCACTTTTTCTCTCTAATTTGGCTAAGGCCATTTTATGCTTGGTTTGGTGGAATCTTGTAGAGGCATTACAAGTGTGGTGCTTCATTCCATACTTTTCATAAAATAAACAAGCTTGGAGAAGGTATAAACACTAACCTTTCTTTATGGTTACTTGTATTGTATTGATTATTAGTTAATTGTTATATGCATGTTGTTTTTCCATCTTAGTCTTTGCCAAATCCTTTCAATTTGCACATTTAAATTGAAAAAAAATGGTGTCTTTTAACTTTTTCTCTCTATTAATAACACATCTCTAATTTCAACTATTCTTTTGAACAAAAATACTCTTGATTACTATTAAATCGATACTCAATCTCCATATATACTCTATCTTTACACTTTGTCCCTATCTTCACTAGATCTCTCCATCTTCACATAATCTCCAATTTAAGGTTGGTAACATTGTGCTATTTCTAATTTTTTGTTTTGTTGAAGATGAATTATTGTTGTGTTGGTTCTAATTGATTAAGTATTGTATAAGTGGAGGATATATATACATAGAGCTTTTAAAATAGATTCAAATCTAGGATTTGCATACATAGTTAAGCCTACATTTTTATGGGCAAAACTCACATATTCAACCAAAAAACACAAGGTAGTAGGAAGAAGGTTGGCTAAAAGGATGGTGTCAACCCAAACACTAGGTTTTTGTCATATTCAACTAGATTGATAGAATAATACATTGATTGAAACCTACTAATTTCAATTGGCACCCCTTTTTGGACAATATTTAAAATTTTATGTGGTTGCATTTTAGTTGAATATGATCTAAACATAGGATTTTAACCAACTATGTTTAAATAAGTTGACAAACAACATATTCAACCAACTTGTTCCATTGTTGGATCATGTATGACCCAGAACTTCTTTATTGCCCCCTCTGCTTAGAGTCATTGGCCAATCATGTATATTTGGTAAATTGAATCATGTTTTGGACATTTTTGTAATTAAGACAAATGTACACCTTAGAGCAATCGCACAATATAAACAAACTACTATAATATATTATCATGTGAGGAATATTTTGTTAAACCCCTTTCATATTATCACATGTTTAATTGCACTAACTTTAAGACAATGGCTAACATTGTCATTGATGGGGATAACCAATTTTAAATGTTTTTCATTGCAATTGAGCTTACTATCAAAGGATATTGATAAGTAAGATTTGTTATTGTGATTGATACTACTAATTTTAAATAAAAGTACATGGATTAGTTGTTTATGATGATATGCAAGAATAGGAATAAACAATTATTTCCTTAACATTTAGGGTTAATGATGCGGAATCTAATGCGACTTGGGAATGGTTCTTATGCAAACTTCAAGGTGTTATTAGGGAAGTTCAAAGAACTAGCTATTATATCCAATAGACGTAAATGCATTTAAAAATTTGTCTTTATTGTCTTCCTCAAGGCTTTTTGTGGGGTTTGCATCCACACATTAACATAAACATGCGAGCCAAATGGAAGGACAGTAAGTATTTGTGTAAGTTATATTTAAGGTTGTAAAGAAGTTTAGGGTTAATTTATTCAAAAGAAAATATGGTCATCGCATCCCCATAGTGCATACTTGTTGGAGAATGAAATAAGAATACAAATAATGGAAATAATTACAATTCTAATCATTTAAATGTAATGTTATGACTACAAATCCTATTGAATTTATGAAGTTTGTCACCAAGGAAGCACAAAGCCTCCCAATATATTTGGTTACAAAATTTCTAGAAATGGAACAAACACTTGATATTTAAGAAAATGAGAATATATAAATCATTGTAAACTATGTTTATACAAGAGAGATATGAAATCATGAAATGGTTAACATTGTTGATGTATTTTCATTCATAGTAACTACTGAAATTATGAATGGTGATGATTTTGAACCATATATTGTAGACAAATGTAGACAAGACATGATTAACATAAATAGAAAGAAGGAATTCATGTAGAATTATCTTTTCTTATAAAAAGTCAAGTGTTTGAGTCTGTAGTCCAAACACCTAAATACACCTAACCAATTGGATATAATGGGTATTTGTGAGAAAAATAAATGAGAAAAATAAAATTGTTAAATATAAAATAAGACTTGTGGCATAAGACTTTTACCAAAAGCTGGGTGGGCAAAGACTTTGATAACACTTATGATAGATATAATCACATTCAGATATTTAATCAACTTGACAGTCTTAGAAGGACTAGATATGCCTCTAATGGATGTAATTACTACTTATTTGTATGAAAACTTAGATATTAAAATCTACATGAAACACCCTGAAAGATTTAAATTGCCTAAAGCTAGACATAACAGTGGGTTATGTCAGGCCGACTTCTAAAGCTAGACACAACAGTAGGTCGTGTCAGGCCGACTTCAACGCAATCCACTGTGTTTATGGGTTGTGTCAAGCTATGCCTACACAATAATGGGCTTTGTGTGCCCAACTAGCCCACTAAAACTCTTAGGTTTGTGACACAACCTAAGACCCCTCAAATCGTGCCTCTATAGGGCTTTAACAGGCTGACCCATAGGCCTTTACCAGGCTAGCCCGTTAATTTTAATAAAAAATATTTTTTATTAAATAATTTTTTAAATTATATTGTCTAATAAAAGAAAACATGCTAGAAAATTGATTTGTGATTAGAAAGAAGACAAACTTATTATATAATTGGTGAGTTGAGCTCTCATGATCAATTTTATCTATGTGAGACAACTAAAACTTGAGTTTGGTTGAAATTTATTGTTTACTTAACCTTTATATATAGTGAGTGAAGGAAGTTGTTGGATTGCATTCTTTCGATGTAGAACACTTTTGCACTTACACTTTAATGCTTTACACTCTTGCAAAAGTGTCTCACATCTAAAAGATATACTCTAACAATTTCATTCACCTACTATAAATAAAGGTTCAAATATTAACTTTCAACTAAACTTAAATTTTGGTTGTCTCACATATGTGAGATTAATCCAAAGAACTCAATTCATTTTTGCAAGTCTAAAATTTTTATTTCTTATAAAAATTTATAATTTTTATATTTTAATTATTATTTAATTTATATTTTTAAAATAACTAGCACAATATCGTGTTAGGCTGAGTTGGCCTATAGGCCTAAAGCTAGGCTCATGGCACGACCTACTACAACAATAAGTCATGCCCGTTTGTGCCGGGTAAAAAAAAGAGACTTAAGCTATGCCTCAAGCGAACTTGACACCTTTGTCATGTCTACTTAAAACAAAAAGATCAATCCAAGAGACATGTACTTTATCAAGTTATAAAGATCATTATACAGATTGAAACAGTTTGGAAGAATGTGATACAATTGTCTTAGCAAATACTTGATAAAAGATAACTATAATGACTTTATATGTCTAAGTGTCTTTATAAAATCGAAATTTATCATTGTAGTAGTATATGTTGATGACATGAATTTAATTGAGACTCTGAAGAACTTTTAAAAATTGTTGAATACTTGGAAAAAAATTGAGATGAAAAACTTAGGAAAAACAAAATATTGTTTCGGCCTAGAGATTAAACACAATTCAAATATAATATGTATCCATTAATTAGCGTGTATTGAAAATTTGTTAAAATATGTTAATATAGGTAAGGTTTATCCTTTGAGTATTCCAATGGTTATTTGGTCTCTTGATCCAAAAAATGACTCATTTCGTCCTAAAGAAAAAGGTGAAAAGATATTTAGTCTTAAAGTATCATATCTTAATGTCATTAATGTCATATTATATTTTGTCCAATGTATTAGACTAAATATATCATTTGTAGTGAATTTATTAACCTAATTTAGCTCTGTATTTATCCGTCGACACTAGAATTGAATCAAACATATATTTCATTCCTACGTAGAACTAAAGATTTGAGATTATTATATTCTGTCAAATCCCCTAAAAATCTTAATTTGGTTGGATATGTAAATGTTAGTTATCTTTTTCACCTTTATAAGTGAAAACATTGTGGCATGATAGGTTTTCATCTATAATGACACAACAATATCATGGTGCTCTACCAAACAAACCTTGTTTGCAAAATCTTCGAATGATTAAAAGATTCTAACTTTCTATGAAGTGAGTTGATAATACATATGATTATAATATGTCATCTATCATATCCAAAATACATGCAACCTTCCTTTTATATTATATGAAGACAATGCAATCTGTATTGCCTAAATTGGAAGATGATACATTAAAAAAGACAAAATCAAACATATTTCACTGAATTTTTTTACACTCATGAACTCCAACAGAGCTGAAAGATTGATATCGAATAAACACGATTTAATAAAAACCTTGTAGACTTATTCACCAAGACACTCAATATCAATATTTAAAAAGTTAGTGTATAATATTAAAATGCAATGACTTAACAATCAACTAAATTAATCCTATTATAAAAAAAGGGAGTATTAATCAAAAAGAGTAAATTTTTTAAATGTGTTATATATCGGATGAAACATATAGTATACTATTTTCTCTTTCACTAATTTTTGCCCTATTGAATTTTTTTAATAAAATTTTTAATAAGGTAGTTTTAAGCAAATATAATTTCATTTTACAGAATATTAAATGTTTATATTTTTCTAATTCTGTTTTTCATTTTATTAGATTTTTTTAACAAAGTTAATATAATTATTTATATGTAATAAAAATTCAAAAGGGGGTATATAGAATTGTGTTTTTCCACCCATGAAGAAAGCTTCGGTGCTAAGTTTTTCCTTATGAACCTTCCGAAAATTCAAGTAAAATTTCCCTACAACCGTATATTCTGTTTCGTTATTTTTTGATCCCGTTTCTTCTCTTACATTTGCAACATCTTTATTATTTATATGAAATCATAAATTAAATTAAAATACTAAAATTTACACTTAAAAATTGAAGTCAAAATCGTCGAGTTTGACCAGTCAGCTAAAAGGTGGCGATGCTTTTCATGCATGTAATCTTTGAAACAACTAAATCACCATTTTACCCTCCCCTCACCTGGACCGCCAAGCCATTCTCCTCTATTTCAACCTTTAATGAGGCGGCAAATTTCAGCGTGACATGAATAAATTCGATTGGAATATTTTTAGAATAAATATTTAGTCGACTAATTCACTATAAAAAATTATTTATCATCAACCGTATATCTGGCTTCTAGATGGTTGAATGTGGAAACAAATAGCCACTAACAGCCAACCACGTGTAAGAAAGCCAGCACGCTGTACACAAATTTACTAAAAACACCCTCTTTCATATTTTAATAATAACACTAGAAAACTTATCCAATCCGAATTAGTGGGAAAAGGAAGAATAGAAATGAATCGTCCAAGTTCACCTTTTAACGAATTTACAATAACAACCCCAACTGCCAATTGGTTGTCAGTATTTATTTATTTACATATTCAAATTTAAAAGTATTCAAAATCCTAGTTAATAAATACAAAAATAAAAAAAAATATAAGAATTATACAGATATAATATGATAAATGATAAAAAATTTATTCATAAAAAAAAATCATAAAATTGGGATAAAAATATAAAATGTATATATATAGGTTTAATACAGTACATCGTCAATAATATATTTTTAAAAATATAGTAATACTAAATATAATTTTAATAATTCCATAGATTTTTTGGTTAATAATTCAAATATAAAGTATCTAATTGATTACTAAACTTAATATAACATGATATATAATCAAGATTTAATCATCATAAAAAATTATAAAGAGAGATTAGAAATTTGGATGACAAAAAATTGAGTTTTTTTGTTTTATATAGTTATAATATTATGATAATTAATTAAAAATATAAGAGATATTTTCGTACTTAAAAAATGGTAAAAATACAAGTTTAATATATTTTTGGGTTCAAAAAATTCTTTACTAACTAGGGCCAAAACTAAACTCATAAAGAATATGTAATTTAAATTTAAAAAATTAATATTATGTAATAAAAATTTTAAAAAAATTCACAAATATTCTTAAGGGATATAGGGACATTCCTTCTTACACAAAATGTCATGATGAAGAAGGTGGTGATGTGAATGAGAGACTAATAATGCTAAATGATGGTCATGTTGAGGAAGATGGGTAGCATGATTTGGCATTATGGCACCTTCTTCCTTCTCCCTTAAGATGAAATTTTTCTTTCTAGTCAAAATATCATAGATTGCTTATTTTCTTTATTATGTTCTTCAATTGGTTATCATTAGGATCTTTTTATACATAGATTTATTATTGAGATTATGTCTTTGTAGAGTGTCATTGTGTAGTATTAATCGGATTATGTTATTGGATGAGTATATGTATTATGTTAGATTAATTAGATTCCATAAATGAAGTTTTAGAGAATGTATTAATTCGGGCATGTTTTCAATTGAGGATGTTTATATTGGAAAATAACTTATGGCTTGGGATTAATAACAACAATAATAAAAGACTATATTTAGGGATAACAATTCGAATTTATTTTTTATTTTTGACTAATCTCTAATACAGGGATAACAATAATTCTTTATCCCCTACTTGTGAGAAAAAAAATCCTTTCTTTATTTTGTATCCACTAGAAAAAATTTTCTCTGTATACTTTTTAAACACAACATAAATATATTAAACATCAAAATTAATTAAAACAAAAACCAACAAACTATTTTAAATGTTACAAATAGTTTATGCTAACCACTTTAATATGCAAAATAAAAAACATAAATAAATTTAAAAAAATAAATAATATAAAATTATTAGAATATGTTAGTATTTTAAGCAAATATATTAATATAAATAAATAGAGACATGAATGAGACTGGTTAAAAAGGGACACTTATATCCCTATCTTTAACTCGTTTTAATTGTGGAGATTTTTTTTTGTTTTGATCCCCTTCCTCTTCTTTATTTCTATCAGAAAACTTTTTTTTTGTTAAGATCGAGATAGGGTTAAAAATTTTAAATTAAAATTGAAATTATTATCTCTAATTATATTATTAGATGTCAAATTTTTGTATACATAAAAGAACAAGTATTAGCAATATATACAAACTTAAAAGTAACCTCTTTTTTTCCCTTTTAATGTAATAATAATATTATGTAATCATAAGCTTATAAATTCTATCCTACAATTGATTTGAATAAAGTTTGAAAACATGAAAAAATAGAAACTAAAAATGAATTTGTTTGAGAGGGTATAATTGTCATTACATAGAATAGAGACAATGTTTGGGCAGCTCTAGCCAAGTAAGTAGTTCCTTCAAACTTTTTCTTCAAAACAGATCACACCTTTGATTTTGGTTTTGGATATTTTTGGAAAATAACAAAACACAAATCTCTATTTCTCTTTCTCTCTCAACATTTAACCAAAATTGAGAGTAAAACGAAACAAAATTTTTGAGAGAGACAGAGAAGAGAGGGAGAAAGAAAGGGGGTTAGGAGGGAAGTCTCTGGGAAAGATGTTTGACTCTTTCTCTTCTCCTTCTCCTTCTTTTTCTTCTTCAATCTTTACGCGCTAAATTCCTCTACTCAGCCTCATCCCCCTCTTTTCTCTTCAATATATTTCCTCTCTTTCTCCTCTTATTTTCTCCATAGCTACTTTTCTTTTCTTTTCTTTTTCCTTCTTTTTAGGATTATTTTTTCTCTGAAAAATTTAAATCTTCATGGTAATTTGAAACTTCTGCTTTTTATTTACAAAACACGTTGTTTCCTCATCTGGGCTTTAATCAAAATTTTAGATTTGAGGCCAGATCTCGAGTTTTTTTCTTTCTAAAACTTCTTTCTGTTGTGTTTTGTTTAGAAAGAAAAGATTTTGATTGGTTTTGTTCGTTAGCCTTAAATTTTGATACCCATTGGAGATTTGATTGATTCAACGTTATGGGTAATTGCTGTGCAATCCCGAAAACTGACCATGAAGAGAAGAAGAAAAAACACAAGAAGAGACAGAATCCGTTCTCAATTGATCATGGGTCCAGCTACCAGAACGGTGGCTATAAATTTTACGTTTTAAAGGAGCCAACGGGGCGAGAAATTGAGCAGAGGTACGAGCTGGGACGGGAGCTGGGGCGTGGAGAATTCGGGGTGACATACTTGTGTACGGACAAAGAAACTGGCGAAACATTTGCATGCAAAAGTATATCAAAGAAAAAGTTGAGGACTGCTGTTGATATAGAGGATGTGAGGCGAGAAGTTGAGATTATGAGGCAATTGCCAAAGCATCCAAATATTGTTAGCTTAAAAGATACTTATGAGGATGATAATGCGGTTCATTTGGTGATGGAGCTCTGTGAGGGTGGTGAATTATTTGACAGGATTGTGGCCAGAGGTCACTACACTGAGAGGGCTGCTGCTGTGGTCACAAAGACTATTGTGGAAGTTGTTCAGGTCAGTTTTTGGTACTTTTACTCAGATCTGGGGTTGAGAATTTTAATTGATGTTGTTTTTTCATGTGGTGATTTAGTAGATCTAATTCTCAAGTTGAATTGAAAGCTTGGACATAATTAGTCTGCAAATCTGACCAAAATGGAATTTAATGAAATTGAAAATTTTGTATGTTATGGAGTTAACTGGTTTGATGATTGTCTCATTGGTTTGTGAGATTGGGATTTTGTTTTAAACTTGATTTCTACTCGTACATCTAGTTCTGTTGAATTGGAGATCTAACTTTTAGGAATTCATGATTTCGGAATTGACTGGTTTCGCTAGATTTGAGTGAACAGTATAATTTTTCCCGTATTATAGATGGCCATACCCTTGCCAATTGTTGAGCCTAATTTTGGTTTGATAAGCATTGTATATTTTTCCAATTTTTCCTGGTGCAATTTGATTTCAGTGATCAGGTTTAAATAGTTGTGTCACTGGTTATTCTGAAGTACTACTATTCGTTTTAGGTTCTGCCTTTCAACTCTATTGGTTTTACACCTTTTAATGGTGAAGATACTTTTTGAATCAATTATCAATTAAGTCTTGAATGTTTTAATGCAATCAAATTGCTTCTTATATCTATGTCCAGGGATCCTGTCTTCTGGGACATTGCTTATGTTATATGCTTTATTCATTTTACATAATACGAACATTAAAGCCATGACTGCATACCAAATATTATAAGTTCTAAATTAGTTTACAGTAATACCCAGCTTTAATGGGTTAATCTTTTGGGGTTCCTTTTTTCTTTTTTGTAATTTCCCAAAGGTCCATGAATTGTCTGGGCATTTCGTTTTACCTTTCTCATTAACTACTAATGTTTTTATGTTGTGCTTGTGGCTTCTGTTTGTTTTTTTGTTGAATTTTCTTTTTTCTCAATGGATTTACTGTTATGTTGCAGATGTGCCACAAGCATGGTGTAATGCATCGGGATCTGAAACCAGAGAACTTTTTATTTGCAAACAAGAAGGAAACATCACCTTTGAAGGCAATTGATTTTGGACTATCAGTTTTCTTTAGACCTGGTAATGTCACATGAAGGTTATTGCATATGATTGCTTTCACTTTAATGGTTTGTCAGTGATTGCCATCTTGTTCTGTTTGCTGAGAATATTTTATTTCTGATATTCAGGTGAAAGATTTACTGAGATAGTTGGAAGTCCTTACTACATGGCTCCTGAGGTGCTTAAAAGGAATTATGGCCCAGAAGTAGATGTCTGGAGTGCTGGTGTTATACTATACATCTTACTTTGTGGTGTCCCACCTTTTTGGGCAGGTTAATTTTCTCAATATGGTTAAAGAGCACTGCTATGAGTATCTAACCCTACTTGTACAGGATTGTGGTTTACTTGAGATGCATGTTGCAAATGTGCTCTCACACACACATATTCCATTCATCCATCCAATGCTTTTAGCATCCTTTAAGAGTCTTGAGGTTCTTTTACCTGTTTCTGGTCACTTAGAGAACGAGGACACAGTTTTCACAAACTGAGAAAGTTGTCTATTTAGTCACATCTGCTAGTATGATTTATAAAGTTTTACCTATAGGTCTTATATATATATATATATATATATATATATATATCTATTTATAAAGAAATGAAGTGATATCAATTGAATAATTAAGTATTACCAAATATGGAGTTCTCATTTGTCTCTTTTAATCTTAAATTTTTTTTTCAATCAATTAAAGTTGCTCATATCTGTCATCAATTGTTCACTGTATCATTATTCAAACTCTAGTAATTTGTTTTCATTCATCTGGTGGTAGTTTTCTTCTGAACTTTGTTTTATATTCTTGTAAACCAAAATCATCCAAAGTCTGAACGGAAGAAATGTGTCACTGGTTCAAGTTATTGTGTATCTTTGTTTTACAGTGTCTCATGTGTATTGATCTTAACTGTCTTGTCTGAAATTCTATTCTTTTTACACAGAAACTGAGCAGGGAGTTGCACAGGCAATCATTCGGTCTGTTATAGATTTTAAAAGGGATCCTTGGCCTAAAGTTTCTGATAATGCCAAGGACCTTGTTCGGAAGATGCTTGACCCTGATCCAAGGAAACGGCTTACGGCTCAACAAGTGCTAGGTAAAATTGTGATATGTTGATTGGTGTGCTTTATGCCTGCATTTTCACTGCAATCTGCATACTTTATTTATTGAAATATGATTTGAATTAAATACTTACTACTGCTTATTCCTTAAATGCAGAACATCCTTGGTTGCAAAATGCAAAGAAGGCTCCAAATATTTCATTAGGTGAAACTGTGAGAGCAAGACTCAAGCAGTTCTCAGTAATGAACAAACTCAAGAAAAGAGCTCTTAGGGTAATGTCTTCAGGGACCTTTTTTTTTTTTTTTTTTTTCTAAATGAAGTCCTATGTTAAATTCATCAGTTACTGATTCTCTAAGAAATTTAAATCACAGGTAATTGCTGAGTTTTTGTCCATTGAGGAAGTTGCTGGCATAAAGGAGGGGTTCCAACTGATGGATACTTCAAATAGGGGCAAGATAAACGTTGATGAGCTCAAAGTTGGGTTGCACAAGCTTGGCCATCAGATCCCTGATGAAGATCTTCAAATTCTAATGGATGCTGTGAGTATTACCTAGAACCTGGTCTTTGTGTAGGCTTTGATCTTCATTTGGATGTCTCTTTTGTCTTGATGGTGCTTAAAATGAATGCCCTAACAATATCTCATTTCCTATCTTTAGCCACCTAAATGGCTTTTTGAAACACCAAGCTTAATAAAAAGGGGACCCTAATTACTGTACTTGTTGCTCTATGTTCATTCTGTCCAAAAAGAAATTATAATGATAATCTGTGGGAGCGGAAAATCTCATCAGTTAATGCCAAATATGATTGCTGCTCCATCAAGACCCCAATGCGTAACAGGCTGCAAGATTGTAATTAATTTTCTTATCTTCAAGTGCTGTTAGGAAAAGATTAATAATTGATGGTAAATAAGTATTCTTGAGTTGTTCTCTTTAGTCCCAAAGAAAGATAGTCCAAACTTCTTGGTGGGCTAAAACCTCCAAACCAAGTATTGTTTTTTTGGCCTGCCACTTTGGTAGGAAAAAAGTACTAAGATTGTGCTGGTTTTGACAATCATTATTGATATTGCCAATTAACTTTTATTCCCTCACCTCCCCAAAAAGTTGCTATTTGTTTTTTCTTAGTGAGTTTTGTAAAAATGGTAAACTTGTTAAGTTTTCTTCAATTTAGAGAGAACAAAGTAATTGAGAATTCTTTTTCACAGGGTGATGTAGATAAGGATGGATATCTTGACTACAGTGAGTATGTGGCCATTTCTGTTCACCTAAGAAAGATGGGTAATGATGAGCATCTCCGCAAAGCCTTTGCATTCTTTGATCAAAACCAAAGCGGATATATAGAGATTGAGGAACTAAGAGAAGCCTTAGCTGATGAAGTTGACACCAGTGAAGAAGTTATTAATGCCATTATGCATGATGTTGACACAAATAAGGTTAGTTTTGTACTGTTTACATTATTTGTTTTCATCTTCCTTATCTATTAGGGTATGTTTGATTTAGGTAATATTTTATTATCAAAATTGAAAAATTACCACAAAGATAGATTACGTTGAAGATTAATGATTATAAATTAATATTTTGTTTGGTCAAATTGATAAATATAAATAATTATTGTGTTTGGTTGGTAGTAATAAATGAATATTGAGATATTATTTTACTTAAACATCCTTAATATGTTAAACTAAATTTATTAGGAGTAAAATTGTTACAAAATTAAGATTACTGTAATCTTTAATAACATGATAAGTTAAACAAAGTAATGTTAGTTATAAAAAATAGAGTACCAGAGTTATTTTTTATTCTCTCGAACCAAATGTACCCAAGGTTTTTATTTTCATCCACAATTTTAAATAGGGCATAAATGTGAAGTGTTGTCTGAGAAAATCCATAAGAGGTTTTAGGCCTTATAAATATAAAATGAGTAAGACTATATGCTTTAACAATGAGCACTAAAATATATATTAATGATGATGTGTCACCATGTGTTGGGATGTTATTTTATCTTTAATTTAAAATAATTCAATCACATATCGACGTGTCATTATTTGTAGACAAATTAATATTCATTGTTAGTGTACACAGTTTTATTGATATAAAAATTGTTTCATATCAATTATTCTTACAATTTCTGTGTGCCAAATATAATCTTTTGGCACCCTTTTGTTTCCAGTCTAAATTCTGTTGCGTAACATTGCAGGATGGACAGATAAGTTATGATGAGTTTGCAGCAATGATGAAGGCAGGTACTGATTGGAGGAAAGCTTCAAGGCAGTATTCACGAGAGCGGTTCAATAGTCTGAGTTTGAAACTGATGAAAGATGGATCATTGCCGTTGAACAATGGGGGTAGATGATGACTCAACAAAGGTTAAAATTTACTTGGTGGAATATTGAAATTTAAAGTTGATTTTCAGAATTCTTTTTCTTTTTCTCTTATGCCATACATATTTTTTTATTTCTTTGGGATCAATTAGTATTCCAGGTCCAGGGTGTTGATGTCTTACTGAATTTCAATATGCTTATTATGTTTGTTGTGAGAGTAAAAGGAATGAGTGAAAGTGAAGGAGATTGTTACTTTTGGTTGTAAATATTGACAAACTTGTCTTTATCAAAGTCATCATCTGCCTATTATAGTTATTTTGTGAAACCCTGTTATTTATTTATTTGCATGTCAATTGAGATTATTTTGAAAATTACCAAATTATCAAGAAGATTAAATACATGCAATGAATTGATGCATGGGTGCAAAGGCAATCTCAATAACAATTTATTGCTTGCATGCTGGGGCGTTTGGCTAAACCAAATGTATTTATGTGCACATTAAAATTTGAAGATGAAGGCTACCAAACTAGCTGTGTTGCGGTTGGCATTGGTGCAATATTCTAAATCAAAGCCCGTCCAAATAGATCTGCCCATGTGCCTGCCAATTCTACCCATCCCATTGCTTCATTTGTTCCGGAAACTTGTGGCATTGGTTTTGGTTTATTCAAGGCTTTGAAGATTGAAAAAGGGCCAAAAGACTTATTCCTATCCAAGGTTTAGTGTATTCTTAAATTTTCATTTGCAAAGTTTTAAAAATCTAAACACTCAGTCATTGGCCATTAAATTTAATAAAATCCATTAATTCTTGGGGTAAAATTATTATTTAGTAAGTGATATTAAAAAATTAAAACTTTATTTCATTTTCCCTTCTAAATTCTAAAAACTAATAATTTTTTCCTACGCTTAAGTTTTGAAAAATTACATTTTCTTCCTAGGATTTCAATTTTTTAGTGACAAATTTTTGGTGACAACAACTTCCTCCAATGCTCTACCGATGATGTCTCTCCCTGTTTGACATTGTCTCTCCTTCTCAATTATCTCCCCTGGCTCATTTGATTGGACAACGAATCGTTTATTTGGAAGCCTCCTTGGATTGGAGGACCAAAGCCATTTCTCCTCAATTAAACCACATTTCAGATGAAGACCCAGACATCATCATCTAGGCTAGATGAAGAGTCATCGTTTGGGCTAGAAGAAGAGTCTTCGTCGAGCCCAATGAAGAGCATCTTCATTAGGTTAGTCTTCCTCTTTGGCAAGCTTGGGCGAAATTGTCATCTTCAAGAGTGATTCTTGTTCGTTTGGACTCTGATCGTCGAATGGAGAGAGTTGGAGAAAATAAACCTAAGGGGAAAATGTAACTTTTTAAAACTTAAATCTAGGGAAAATGGTTAGTTTTTCAAACCAAATGGAAAAAATGAAATAAAATTTTATTTTTTTAATATCACTAGTTAAAGACAAATTTACCTTTAAAATTAATGAATTTTTTTAGTTTTAACAACCTATGAGTAGATGTTTAGGCTTTTGAAATTTCGTTGGTGAGAATTTGGGAATACACTAAACTCTGGTTGGGAATAAGTATTTTGGCCTTAAAAAAAAAAACAATTAAAATTAGATGTACACACTTTGAAATATATAAATAGGTACACAGATGAGTGACTGAGTGATTTTAAATTAAAAATAAATATTTAATTATATTATCTATATATATTTATATATATTTATGTATTTAAAAGTATGTAAATATTGATTTATTCGGAAAAAAAAAAAGTGTTGGTCTGTACAATACGCATAGAAGAAAGCTATGTCAGCCTGACTGCAAACCCAAGGGTCCAAGCCCATTACTAACCAGGAAGTCCAAAGGACTCACTCACATTAGCAAAAGGGCACTGTATTTAGCCGCACTTTCGAGTTAGAAGAGGATAAAATTGTAATTTTGCTTTCATATCCATAATTATATAACTACTTTAACTGTAGTGCTTTTATAATCCCCGTTAAAGATGAAAATTTTATTATAATTCGTCGGCGAAAATATAACAGGTTAATTATAATTTCATCAACCCAATTAACTATAAAATTTTTAGAAAAATAAAATTCGAATGGCTAATTTTCTTTATTTAATTTTCAATTTCAAAATCAAGAATCTCTTGATTATAAATTTGAAATATTTCTCCTTGTTATAAATTTACCGAAATTTTTTAAAGTTATCTCTCAAGTGATAATAAGTAATATCGAATTCATCAACTAATTAGAGGTCGAAAAAAATTTTCCATTCAAAAGTAAATTAGACAAATTTCAAAAGGACACATTAACTTTACCTTAGAGATGGATTTTTTTTAAACCCAAACTAAAATCATGTTTTAATAAAAATAAATAAACATGGAGGTGTGTTGTTAGATCAGTCTTGTGAAACTTACACATCTCTCTATAATAGGAGAATAGAGTTGTTGAAATGTATTATAGTTCACTTATTATAACTTACTTTATCCTCTATAAATCCATAATAATATTATTATTATATTTTATTTTCCATATCATAATGTACTGGCTATTGGAACATTGTTAATTGTTTTAAAGGCTTAAAAATATGTGATTAGTCCTCATATAAATTTAATAATTCTTTGAAATAGTTCTATAAAAAGAAATATTGCTAAGTGTCTATTTGGTTTATCAGTAATAAAAAATTATGGTAATCTTTTATTGCTAATAGTGATGTAGTAGGTAATGTAGGTGATAATCTGATTATCGTCTTCATCTTATGTATTAAAAGATTATCAAAATAATGTTAATTTTATTATAATTATATTTTTATTTATTAATTTAAAAAAAATTTCATTTTCAATTAACATAACATGTAACATAAAAAATATTTTAGGATAATTATACTCAAAGGTATTTAAGTAAAATAATATACTAATATTTTTTTATTACCTCTAATCAAACACTATAATTATTTATATCTATCAAATTTTATAAAATGTATTAATTATTTATACTCTGTAATCTTTTAATTAATCTATTTATTCAAACCAAATGTCTTTTAAAGAGTGAGAAGTAGTATATAGATGCTTCAAATTCTAAAAGGGGAAATTAATAAAAATAAGCATGAAATTATGCGTGTAAACTTTTTTCGACAAAATTTTAGTAATTTTACCTTTTTAAGCAAATTGTAATTTTTCATTCCAACAATACCCTTTTACCTTATTTCTTCATATTTGGAGTAGGTTTTTACAGAAAAATCTTCTTTTTGAATATACAAATTAATTTTTGTGTAATTATTGATATTTATAAATAAAAAACAAATTAATAATTTCTGATGTAAAGGTTAATATTTACATATTTTTATGAAATGATGAATATAACTACACAGAGTACGTATAGGTGAGAAAAGGTGCACGCGAATATGAAAGGGTGCACGTTTTTTTGAAAGGGTGCGAAAATGTGCGAAAAGGTACAAAATTGTGTGAAAGGGTGCAAAAATGTGCGAAAAGGTATGCATTTTTTGAAAGGATGCAAAAATGTGCGAAATGATGCTCGTTTTTCCGAAAGGGTATGCGAGAATGTGAAAAGGTGTGAAAGGGTGCGTGCAAGTGCGAAAAGGTGTGTGTAAATGTGAAAGGATGGAACGAGTGCGTAAAAATACAAACAAGGCATAAAAATACAAGCAGGTGGATAATAATGCATAGGGGTGCGTATGAATATGAGTGAATGCGTGAGAATGCATACAGATGCGCGCACACTCCTTTACATTTTTACACACCTCTTACGCTTATATATATATATATATATATATATATATATATATATATATATATATATATATATATATATATATATATATATATATATATATATAATTATATAAATAAGGGTACGAGTTCTTTGCCTCCTTTATGTATAAAATATAATATAATATAATATATTATATATACAAAATATGTGCATTTTATAAAATGTGTGAAAGGATGTGCTTTTTTTTTTTTTCAAAAGGATGCGAAAAGGTGCAAAAGAGTACATGTAGGTGTAAAAGGATACGAACGAGTATGTAAAAATGCAAATGGATGTGTGAAAATACATATAGATGCACATAATATATATTATTACATGATTTAATATATTATATATATAATATATATATATATATATATATATATATATATATATATATATATATATATATATATATATATATATATATATAAGGGGTGCGTAAAAATGCAAAGGGATGCGCGCACACCTATATGCATTCTCACGGACCCGCTTATATTCACATGCACCCATATACATTTTCACGCACCCACTTGTATTTTTACATACTCGTTTATATTTTTACGCACCCGTTCGCGTCCTTTCACACTTACACGCACTCTTTCACATCCGTTCACACCCTTTCACATTCCCACGTACCCTTTTGAAAAATGCGCATCCTTTCGTACATTTTTGCACCCATTCGAAAAAATGAACACCTTTTCATATCCGTGTACATCTTTTCTCACCCACATGTACTCTGTGTAGTTATTTTCATCATTTCGTAAAGATACATAAATATCAACCTTTACATAAGAAATTATTAATCTGTTTTTGATCCATAAATATAAACAATTACACAAAAATTAATCTGTATATTCAAAAAGAAGATTTTTTAGTAAAAATCTACTCCAAACACGAAGAAATAAGGTGAAGGGTATTGTTAGAATGAAAATTATAATTTGTTTAAAAAAGTGAAATTACTAAAATTTTATTGAAAAAAGTTTACGCACATAATTTCGTGCCTATTTTTATTAATTTCCCTTCTAAAAGGGAATCACTTTCAACTTGAAGTTTCAAAGGCACGAACCTTCCTAGATTGACAACATATCAATGGCATGCTACTATCGACTACGAAAAGCGGATTAAACTTGGCAAATCTGTTTCATCTCACTCTTTTGCTACTTGCTACACATGAAAATGAACATAGAATCGAAAATGAAGGATTCACAAAGAGTCATAAAAAATTAAGTCAACATATTATTAGCCCTTCCTTATTTTTTTCAATTTAAATAACATGTAATATAAATTTCTAGTCATTTAAAATTATTTTTATGTTTATATTCAAAACCTAACATCTTCTAAAACACTAACAAACATCTTTTTATGCATGTATTCAATCAGAGATAATTCACATTTGATTAAAAAAATACATGAGGACTAAGCGAGATGACTTTTAATTTACTCTCTCTCGTGGATATGTTACTTCTCTTTACATAATCATTTAATCACAAGACTATTTATAGAATTCTTATGATGTACTGATATTAGGATACATCTAACTTGCCAAGAGTATCATATTGTATCATCATGAAGTTTTTTTGTATATATGAGTTGCATTTTCATAGAATGGCCTTCTTTATAAAAATAATAGAGCATAATATTATGATAAGAAATGTCTTTTTTAATAAAAATATTTTAGCACAATATTATATGAGATTTGTAATGGGTGAAATGCAAAATCTCGCATTAAAACAATACATAAACAACTCACTTCACCTATTATAAATAATCAGTCAAGTCTCAACTCAATTCCAACACTTTCACATACATGAAATTAAATCTAACAGTTCACTTCACTTATTATAAATACCTCTACCCTTTTCCCTTCCCATGACAGTATAACTTTCTTCTATGTTTTCTTTTATTAAGAAACATAATTTATAAAATTAATAATTCATAAGCTTAGAATTAACAAATAAATTTTCAAAAATATAGTTTTGAGTAAAGCTTAAACACGGTTCATCATATCAAGATTGAGCCTAAACTCATCAAGTTCAAGCTTAATTCCCATGAGTTAAGCTAAACTTGGGCAAGCTTGTGAGTTAGAGAATCAATACTCCATTCATTGTTGGATGAAGTTAGGGGTAGAAATTTTGGGAGATAAGCCTATTCATTCTATTAATAGGGTATCTGTCGAGGTGATATGAAAGGAACACAAAAGGAGAGTCATGATGGTTGATTAGGGTAGTAGTAGTTCAACACATATTTCAAGAGTCAATATCATCTGTCTTGACACCCGAAAGCTCAAAAGGCCAATATAAGAAGTTTAAAAAAGTAAAGAAGATGGGAAAAGATGAGCTTGTGTGATTAAACCATAGTAAAGGTACATGTTGGAAACTTTATGGTCGACCACAAAATAAAAAAAATGGAGAAACTAAAAGGTTTCATGCTAAGATAGAAGAGAAAACAATTGCAATCAAATTAGGTCATGTTCTCTCATAGAAGTTGGTAATTCATAAAAAGGGTCTACATGTTAAAACTAAGTCTAACATGTTTTAACATGACAAGTAACTCTAGCATATTTGTCTTTTACGGTTCATGTTATGAAGGCTTAAAGGTTAAGATAATTGATAGGTCTTTCTCTAATTTGGTTAGAAAGGGAACAATCTGTTAGACAAAATTTTGTTGACCTCTATTCTGCATATTCTCAATTTATCTTGTAATCTATTGTCCATTAACAAACTTACTAAAGAACTAAAGTGTGTATTTGAGTTTTCTGTCGTTCTTATAAATTCAGGTTCTACTTTCACGAATGATTATTGGCAATGCTAGAATAAAAGAGAGAGATTGTACTACTTTGAGTATTCATACTTGAATGAAGGAAAATCCTTAGACACTGAAAGCCAAAACTTATCGTTTAAATGTAATTCTATCTCTGTTTTTTTACAATAATGAGATTATGCTATGGCACCATAGGGTGTATTGATCTACAGTGATGTTTAAGGACCTTTTAAGGTACCAACCCCTTTAGGGGTACACTAGTTCAGCAAATTTATTAGTGAACACACTAGATTGTGTTGAATATACCTTATGAAATTAAATGTGAAACAAATCATATCTTTCAAAATTTTTATAACATGATCATAACATAATTTCAAAAATAAATTTAGGTTTTAAGAACTGACAATAGGTCAAAATACTTTCAAATGGTTCTAGGGACCTATATACAAAATCATGGCATTATTCACCAAAGTTTTTGTGTGGAAACTCCATAACATAAAAAAATAATTGACTGGAGAAATATACATCTACTAGAGATGTCTAGAGCACTAATGTTAACTATGAATAATACCAAACTATATTTGGGAAGAGTTTATCCTAAAAACCACTTATTTGATCAATCAATTACCCACCCGAGTGCTAAATTTTAGGACTTCATTTTCTTGTTCTTATGCATTGCTTTCCTAATTATAAGTTTTGTGATTGTCTTCCTATTAAAATAGTTGGTTGCATTGTTTTTATGTATGTCTAAGTCTTTTAATAGAAGTAAATTGGACCTTAGGGCAGTTGAGTGTATATTTTTGGGATATTCTCTTAATAGGTATAATTATTTCTTTTTGCTCTTTCTAAGAAGTTTTTTTGTGTCTTGTAATGTGACTTTTTTAAGCCACAATTGACTCCTTTTGAGAAACAAAATTTAGGTGTATAAATAACTCTCTCTCTCTCTCTCTCTCTCTCTCTCTCTCTCTCTCTCTCTCTCTCTCTCTATATATATATATATATATATATATATATATATATATATATTTGTCACTCATCCCAAGTATCCCAAAGTCCTAAACCTATGTCTTTGTTACTTTTTCTAAGTATCCCAAATCCTAATAATCATATTTATTGTTTTGATACAAATGCTATCATACATGAGTTAACATAGAAGGAGGGTTGATAAGGTTGAATCAATAGGGGCTTAAAATTTATTCTAAAATGTCTAATGCTTAAAGTGATAAACAACTCAATGACTTTTATCTCTAGTAATATGAACTGGGAGTAGAATATGAAGTAAAACCTTCACAATCATCTCAAGCTACACTATCACCAAGTCTATTATATCTTATAAAAAACTAGTGAGTGATGACAATATTTATCTCCCAATTTCTATTAAATAGGGGTTAGATTCTATACATTACATAATGTGTCTAACCATGTGTCTTACGACAAGTTGTCACCATGTTTTTCATGCTTTTTCTATGAATATTTCAAAAATTAGTGGTACCTAAGTCAATATAGAAGTCATTCAATGATCAAAATTGGAAAGAGGTTATATTATAGGAGATTAGGGCTTTGGAGAATAATGGAACATGGAAATTGGCCAGTTTACCCAAAAGAAAGACAATTGGAGGTTATATTAAATAGGGCATGTCTAGTAGCTAAAGTTATCACATAAACCTATGGTGTTGATTTTGAGGAGACATGTGCTTTGTGTTTAAGTTGAATATAATTAGACTGTTAATCTCACTTGTAGCAAACTTAGACTAGATTTTACAATAACTACATGTAAAGAACATATTTTTACATGGTGATTTATCAGAGCAAGTATAACTGGATTTGCTCCCTGGTTTTGAAGAGAATTCTAACAATTAGGTGTGCAGACTAAAAAAGTCCTTATAAGGGTTTAAATAGTCTCCCAAGGCTTGTTTGAAAAACTCACTAAATTATTAAAGGCTATGGTTTTGTTCAAGGTCAAATTGATCATACGTTGTTCTTCAAACATAGTAAGGGTGAGATTACTAACCTAGTGTTCTATGTAGACAATTTTGTTCTTTTGAGATCTCAATGAAAATAGAGAAGGTCAAATGGGTGCTTGTAAATGATTTCAAAATAATACAATTAAGTTGACTGAGGTATTTCCTAGGAATGGAAATGGATAGGAGAAAGAAAGGTATATACATCTCACAAAGAAAAAACATTTTGGATTTGCTATAGAAGACGAGAACATTAAGGTGTAAGCATTGTGATACACTTGTTGAGCTTAATCTAAGGATTGATATTATTGATAGGGATGCACTAGTGAACCAAACATAGCTTTTGTTGTAAGTGATAGGAAGTCTACTTTAAGCTATTGTAATTTTGTATAGGTAATTTGGTGAGTTGAAGGAGTAAAAAACAAGTTATGGTGTCTAAAAGTAGTCTCGAATCGAAACTAAATTTAAAGCTATGACACAAGAATTTGTGAAGTAATATGGCTTAGTAGACTTCTAACTGTTTTAAAATTTAGAGTGATGAGTTTGTAAAGTTTTATTGTGATAATAAAACAACCATTGACACTTTATATAATTGTGTGCATCATGATTGGACTAAGCATACTAAAGTGAATAGACACTTCATTAAGGAGAAAATATAAGATAGATTGCGGTGATTATCTATCTTCCTACAAGTAAACAAAAACTTGATATCCTTACTAAAAGACTACTCACACAAGGGTTTGAGCAATTAACTAGCTTTCAAGTTAAAAATTTGATATGGTTTGGAATTTTTTCTTTAGTAAATAAACGAGTAGACTAAAATAGCATAGAAATGATATCGTATTATCTCTTCTAAAATGCATATTAGCATGCTACTATATAATGTTTGCTGATTGTATAGATTTAGGAATGGAAAAATACAATCAATTGTGCTTCTTGTTTTTCTCCCTATCTATTCTATTTCCTCTCCTTCTCCTTGATTCTATATTTTCTTTCTTTGTTGCTTTTTATCTTTATATTATTCTTTTTCAATTAGTTCAGTCCACATCAAATGGTATCAAAGCAGTAATCCTTTGCCATGGTTGAAGAAACAAAACTTATACATGAAAAGTTACATTGGATTCAAGAAGTGTTACTAGATCGAAGAAGCGCTCTTATTGGTTACTTAAGGAATCTTTTATTGTGATCAAGAACTTGAATTAAAGGTTTGAGTCTACAACCAAGGAAGCACGAAAATGCACAACAAGGTGCGTTTCCATGCTTCCAAAGGATACCAATTTCTAAAGCCACCTAAAATTGGTATGAAATGTTTCAGGGTCATTTTGGTAATTTAAAATAAGAAGGAAATGTGTTTCTTGTGCATAAAAGGGGAACAAATCCATTCCGCTTTTTATTCTGAAATTATAAATCCCTAAACCTAACATTTCCTCTCCATTGCACTCAACTTATCATGCATCCTCTCTGTCTTCGGTGACTCAAATTCGGATCATCTCTGGTGAAGCATCTTTGGCTTCATCAGATATAGTTCGTTTGTTGTGCATATCCTCTATATTTTTTACCCCTTTTATTACTACGTGAAAACTGAAAAAAATGCTAATTAATTATTTTAGATAAATTTATTTTTGTGTTGCTATGGGATTCTAAAATTTTGCTGTTGGATTGTGAAAATTTCTCTATAATGGCATACAGTGGCTCTTTTCCCATGACAATACATATGTAAAATTATTACATATATATAAAATTCTTTTCCCATGAATAATTGTTGAGTTCCTAGCTAATTAAAATTTTGAATGTTTGATTTAAACATAGTTTAACCAAATAATTGTGTAATATGTAATTTAGTTGTTCTTGTTTGATTTGAATGTTGTTTTCAGATAAAAGTTTCTCTGTAATTAAATTGATTAATTTATGTTCTCAATTTGTGATTTTATTTCGGTTGTATAGTACGCCACCAAGAAGAATAGTCAATAATTTGATTGATTTCTTTGGGTGAATTTTGGCGAATTGTTGGTGATTTTATTTAATTGAATTCGGATTAATCATTAATGGATTCTACTATTGGTAAAGAAATTTCTAGTTCTAGAAGTAATAGTAGTAGTGTGGGTTCCTTAAAAAAAAAAAAAAAATGATGATGATGAAGACCAAAGTCCATTATGGAAATTTGTTACAAAAATTGAGAAGCTTAAGAAATCAGAGAGTATATGCAAATGGGTTTGTAATTTTTGTCATCAAGAAAGATAAGAGACTTATATAAGAGGTAAAACTCACTTAATAAAAATTAAGGGAAAAGGAATTGGTGCTTATTCTAAAGAGAAATTCAAAGATTTAGCATAAATAAGAAAATTAGACGATAAAACTACCAAAAAGATTTATAATTCACTACCTAAACAAGTGTTGTTACCTATTAGTACTACCAATGCAAGTCAATCATTGCCTTTATCCTTATTATCATCAAGTAGGTCAAATCCTTTTTTAAATAGGAGAAAAGTTGATGATTCTCCTATTGTTAAATCTTTCGACATACAAACTAGAGCCCTATTAGATGCAAAAATTGCTAGAATGTTTTACATTTGTGGTCTTTCTTTTAATTTTGTTAGGAATCCAAACTATATTAATGTTTTTTCATTTGTAGGTAATCATTTATTAGGTGGTTATGTGCCTCTTGAGTACAATAAATTAAGAACTACATTACTTCAATAAGAGAAAGCAAATGTGGAGAGGTTGTTGAACCTATTAAAAGCACTTGGATGGAAAAAAGGTGTTAGTATTGTTAGTGATAGATGAAGTGACCCACAAAGTAAGTTTTTGATGAACTTCTTGGTTGTTTGTAAATCTGGCTCAATGTCTATTAAAGTTGTTAATTGGACAAATGAAATTAAAGATAAATATTTCATTGCTAATTTGTTGAAGGAGATTAATTAATGAGGTTCATTATCAAAAAGTAATTCAACTAATAACTAATAATGCTAAAAATTATAAAGATGTTGAGGAAATCATTGAAGACATGTTTCCACATATTTATTAGATTTCATGTGTTGTCCATACTTTGAATCTAACTTTGAAAAATATTTGTGCAGCTAAAAATGTGGAATCTAATCAAGAAATATATGATGAATGTCATTGGATAACTAATGTTCATGGTGATATCATGATAATTAAGCATTTCATGATAAACCACTCAATGCAGTTGGCTATGCTTAATTAATTTAGTCTTTTGAAATTACTTTCAGCTACGGATACTTATTTTATTTCTATTGCTGTTATGCTCAAAAAATTTAAGTTAATTAAGCATCCTTGAGAATCAATGATTGTAAGTGAACAATAAAGACAATTTAAAGAAGATGATTAATATAAATTAAGATTTGTTCATGTTAAGGTGTTGGATGAGAATTGGTAGGCGAAAATCAATTACATTCTTGCTTTTACCGCACCGATTTATGATATGATTCGAGTGTGATACAAATAATTCATGTTTTCATTTGGTTTATGAGTATTGAAATTCTATGATTGAAAATGTCAAATTGGTTATTTATGAACATGAAGGAAAGTTTCCAACCAAGGAATTTCCTTCTATTTAGTGGTTTGCAACATTCTTTATGATCATTGAGCAAAGAGTAATACTCTAATCCATTATCTAGCTTATTCATTAATCTAAGGTAAATATCTAATCAAATTATATATTTTTTTCATACTCATTTTATATATTTATTTCTTAAATTGTGTATTGATTTATTAACTATTTTATATATATATATATATATATATATATATATATATATATATATATATATATATATATATATATATTTATATATATATATATTTATATATATTGTTTGTGAAGGTTTTATAATGAACAATGGCTTCAAAGAGTGAAGGTAGAGTGCCTTCTCATATGGATAGGGAAGTATCTATCGAGAGGAACAAATATTTTAGAAGAATTTTTTCTGAAGATGAGCGTGTTAAAGTATTAGATGGGTATGCTAACTTCTCCCTCAAAAATAAGTTGTTTGAGGATCCTAACTTAATTAGTGCTAGATTTGATACAAAATCGATGAAGTGGTGGGCATGTTTTGGTTCAAATGCTCCATTGTTTCAAAACTTGGCATTTATAGTACTCAGACAACCTAGTTCCTCCTCTTATTGTGAAAAGAATTAGAGAACTTATTCCTTCATTCATTCAATTAGAAGGAATAAATTAATTTCAAAATGTGCAGAAAACTTGGTTTTTGTTCATAACAATTTTCGTTCATTGTCAAGGGTCAGCTCAAAGTATTATAATGGTAAAGAGAAGATGCAAGATGTTGATGGAGATGACTTTGAGAATATAGAAGATGTGGGAGTTCTTGAGTTGGCTAAATTCTCATTAAATGAACCAGAATTAGAGTATATCTTTTTTTACAAAGATGCTAATGTAATAGTGGATAAGAAGAATGATCAAATACAATAAATATTTTACTATTTCTTTTATTTTTTTCATTATATTTTGTTTGATGACTTTACTATTGAACCTTGGAAACTATTATTTTGATGAAATAATGTTGAGTTTGTGGATTGGTTTATTTACATTTTGATATCATATGTTGGTTTATATATATGTTTCTTTTCTATTTTAAAAGATGAATATATAAATATTTATTTAATTTATACATACATATTTCGAGAACTTGAGTTTGTAATTTACTTTGGTTTGAGATTATTTTGTTATATATTATTATAAAATGGTAAGAGAAAATCAATTATTATTTTTTTTAAATTAAAATAAGGGTTACTGTTTTTTTACAAAAAATTGATATTTATTAAAAAAACCCTATATTTTTAATATTTATATGTTTCCTTATGTTTCCGTTTTTTTACTTTTTTGAGAAAATGTATTTTGACATTTCCGTTCTAGCGTTTCTATTTTGGTGCTATTTAGTCTGCAACATATAAAAAACTTTGAACAAAAAATTGACATAGTTGAAGCGGAACTAGTCGTTGACAATTGTGAATGAAAAATTGATCTAGCAGAGGAAGAAACTCTTGCTGAAAATCTCGAACAAAACTTTCCATCAAGATTTTCAATCAAGTTGGAGTCTCACTGTCCCATGGAAAATAAGTTTCAATTGGTTTATGAGGAGAATAAGAAGAGGGACGAGCCTGTGGTGAGTGGTGGTTGTTATGACTCAGTTTTTCAACGAAAGGTGCAAAGTGGCCTGGTGCAAGTGAAGGTAAGAAAAAAGAAAAAGAAAGTGAAAATCACTCAACAGGAACTTTAAAAAACGCCTTGACAAGCCATTGTGTCCTCGCCTAAAGTGGTAAAAGAGAACAAGCATCAAATAATGGAGATTGATAAGTTGATAAAGCGAGTCTTGATGCAGAATAACGGTCTTTTTCATCGGATCCCTTCCAAGGTTGGAGTTAAGAATACAAGCCTTCTCAAAACTACTGATACATTTATTCAATGTTAACCAAAGGTGCTTGATGATACAAATATTTTACTGTTAGAACATGATATGGAGGGTCTATTACGACAAGCTAGGGCGTATAGAAAAGAGTGTGGGCACTCATTTGTTTCTATCGGGCATGTGGTTACAGGATTTACATAAGACCAACACGATGGGAAACAATTGCTCAGAAATTATCAAATACAAAATTTGGGTGAAGTTCGAAAACTATTTGATGAAATGTTCTAAAAAAAATACAATTATTTAAAATACCATATTAGATGGATACGCGAAGACTATAGAAATAAAATTGGGGTTTCAACTGTTTTAAAAAATGCAAAGAAATGTTGTTTACTTGTTAAAGATGATTTGGGGGGATATAGAGATGGTGAAATAATTATTTGATAATATGCCCAATGAGAACTTTGTTCCCTAAACTATAATAACAGCTAGGCTTGCGGAAAAAGAGATGGCGAAAAAGCCAATAAGACTGGATGGTGAAATGTAGGAATTTTGATTTAAGACGAATGATGGTACTTTTATTAGTATACGGGCTATAAGTGTTAAGTCTGGTTGTCTCAATCTGGCGATAGACGTTCATGCATTTATTAAGATGAATATGTTTATATGTTGTATGAGTATGTTGATTGACATGTACGCAAAATCAAATGTGATAGAGTGGACAAGGCTATGACTGTCTTTGGTAGGATGACAAAGAAAGCCATGGTTTTTTAGTAATGCTATACCACAAGTACTTGCAATGCACAGTTAGGATCAGAAAGCACTAGAGCTTTTTCGAAGATGAAACAATTAAGGTTTGAGCCTCATAAAATTACGCTTATTGGTATCTTACGTGCTCATGTAGGTTTTCATTGACAATGATGTATGGCACTTCCATTCAATGGAAAGAGATTGTGGTATTCCTCTACAAGTTAACCATTATGGTTGCATGTCTAACCTTTTCAGTTAGGGTGGATATCCTAAGGAGGGTTCTAAACTTTTGTACACCATGCCAATTCTTAAAAATTTGCTTGATAGCTTTCTGACATCATACCCAACATTAAAGTTTCCCCGTCTTCCCGAAAATGTCAACTTTTACTTGAGATTATTAAAAGCAGGCATGGAAGGAGTATCAAGTTATTGTTGTGATACATGGTGAGAGTATTTTGGAGCTCGGGGACCTTGGTTGCCAGGGAATAAGAATTCATGATTGGAAATTAGCTTTGTACATGACACTTGGAGGAATTCATGATGTTGGTATAAACATGGAGAAATTGTTGACGGATGAGTTCTATATTTGGCTTAGACAACGAAAGGCGATCCAAGAGAAATATGCTAAATATCTAAATGAGTTCACTAGTGTTGTCAAGCATAACTATGCAAAAAAGGGAACAACATTTGTTGTTCTTATTACAATAATTCCTACATTGAAGTCAGTTGATGGCATTCTAGATGCACTTTTCTTCTTTGGTGTTGAAAAAGTTGAGACTGGTATTACATTACTTACAGCCTTTGAAATGTCCAAGCAAGTGAATGCCTCTTTGAAAGAAACCCGCAGGAAATTCTAAATATTTTGCAGACTAAAATGGTTGAGATGTACAAGTTGATTCTTGGGAGACAATTAAACATCACGAACTAAGACCCTATGTTTATGGCGAGAAACTTGGTTTGTAGATTGTGGTGCTACAGCAAGTTGTTCATGTTGGTGTTTCCATTGTTACTGGGGACAATTTACTAAAGAAGTTTCATGAGACTGTGGGCAGCTCTTGCAAAGACATGAGACTCACTTACTTCATCATGATATTTGCCTCTCCTATCTTCCCTACTTCGACTTCATTTCTAATGTACCATTGATTGTTGTTGTCATGTCCTTGCGTTACTCTAACATAATTTGGATTGCACCAGTTAATAAGGTTGCTCAACCAAATATGGAATATTCTTATAAGGCAAAGTCAACTAGGAAAACATTGTTTAACTTCGTTGTTGCCTTGGGAGATAAGGTTTCCACTTATGCAAGTCACAATACGGTATCTGAGATTCTAACAACAATTCCCTATGCATCCAAGAAGTCATCAAAGGGTCTTATGTGGAAAGACGTTGTTGCCTGGTGCTACAATTTTGTTTGTTCTATTGGGCTGTTGGATGCTTGGCAATTATGTTGAAGATAGTATCCTCATGTGCTTAGAGAAGCCTGCGTGGTGGCTCAAAGAGACTTCTCCTTTTGGAACTCTTCCTTGAGGAAATAAATATGGTTTGGAAATATTTTTTTAAGTAAATAAACGGATAAACTAAAATAGCATAGAAATGATGCCGTTTAATCTATTATAAAATGCATGTTAGAACACTGCTATATAATGTTTGCTAATTGCACAAATTTGAAATGGAAAAATACAATCAATTATGCTTCTCTGTTTCTCTCCTTGTCTATTCTATTTCCTCTCCTTCTATTTTCTTTCTGTGTTGCTCTGTCTTTGTATTCTTCTTCTTTTTCAATTAGTTCAGTCTACATAAAAATTTTGGATATTTATTAATCAATTTGAGATGCAGTGGAAGAATTATTTAGTCAGGTTGTATTATCTAGGAATGCTTAAAATATTTTAGCTTTGTCATACTTTATTTTATCTATTTATTAACATTTAGTTTATATAAAAATACAAAATAGAATAATCTATTGTTTTCGATGTAACATAATATAATATTATATATAAATATAACTTTATAAATCGAATTATCCATATTTTAATTTTCAAAAGTTTATTATTATTATTATTGTTATTATTGTTATTATTATTATTGATACCCTGCCTACTGCTTATTGTGAAAGTCATAAACCCAAAACAATATATATATATAATTGTAAAAAAAATAAAAAATTATTGTTCCATACTTAAGGTGATGTTTAGTTATAAGGAAATGGTTAGTTATAAATTTAGGATTCCTAATTCTTTTGTTTACATTTCAAAATTTAATAAAATAATATATACGTATTTTTATACACTATATATATATATATATATATATATATATAATGTATCATCGTATGATTGAATGATTTTAAATTAAAGATAAAATAACATCAATTATATAATGATATATTAATAATGTATTTAAATTGTATATTAAAAATATATTTGTACAGCATTGTTAGTTAGAATTAAATAGATAATTGGGTTTTACAAATACTGTTGACCAATGGTTGACAATATTGACCAACCGTGGAACATGATCAAACTGACTGTTGACCATGGTTGACTGTTTGTTGACAAGCATTGACCAACCATTAAATTTTTTTTTAAGTTAGAACAAATATATTTAAAGTAAAAGTATATCAAATATATTATTATTTATATAATTAGTCTTTAATTATTATTTGCATGATTAATTTTTAATTTAAATTAATAATAATTTTTAACTTAAACAAAATATTTTAATAATAATGATATTTTTGTCCTTATATCTTATATTAAAATCAATTATTTGATTGAAAGAGTTTGATACCGGTTGTTTTTATTTTAATAGGAATGAGACAAGATTTTTCTTTCATAAGACAGATTTTTAAATGATTTTTTTTTTTGTAAGAGATTTAACGTTTTAATTTCATAAACAAGTTAACTCATAATTACATATTTATTTAATTTTACTTTTAATTTCTTATAATTATATATTTATGAAAAGAATTGAAGTAAAAATATGGAGGAAGATGATGAATCAATTTTTTTATTACAATAATTAAATCCCCTCATAAACTTGAAGACGCAATGCAAGCTAAATAGAAAATTGTGGGGATTTTGAAAAAAAAAAAAAAAGCATCCCAATTAATAAAGAGTGGGGCTGTTCAATTTTCTTTTACTGAATCTAGGTCTTGTATTTTTCTAATAATTTAGTGATTCATTTATGAACTTAAAGTTAACAAACAAGATGACAACTGATTAATACAACTAAGATATTTACAAATTATGGCCAAGAAAAAAGAAAATTTCTCTGTTACTCCTTAATAGATGTAAATTTAATTATTAAGTCAATTATATATTCATTGAATCTCAATTATTGGGGTTTCCCTCTGTACTAGTTTTTTAGTTATGTTAACATCATTTGATTCTGACCCAAAATTCCCATCATGCGGCCAAATATCAGGCATACAAATTTTCCTCTACATAAATTACATCATGGATAAAAAATAATATCATACACACACACACACACACACACACATATATATATATATATATAAAATCAAATAATTAAATGTTATTTTAATTTTAATTTAAAAATATTTTAATTATATAATAATATATATTAAATATATATTTATTTATATATTTAAAATAAATAAAAATAATTTTATTAATGAATAAATTTTTGTTGATAAGAGTGGATAATTCTTTTATATTATTATGCTCTAATTTGCACTATTCTTAATATGTGGCTTCTTCACATTCCACGAGGATCTCATAACATCACCGCCAACAAGATATTGGGTTTAAAATTGAGTTCATATGAGCTTGCTTGTGGGTTTTGTAAATCGGACCATACAGATGGAATACAATTTTTTGTGGGTCCAGAATTCAACTGAAAAATTGACCTGAGGAAATGGGATGAGATGATGTTGATTTCCACATGAATCCTCATGGTAAGAATGAAGGCAAGGACAAAATGGTATGCAAAGTTAATGGATGAAAGATGACAGCAATGCAATCTCATTTCTCATCAGTCATGAAGAGAAAATATCTGTGTTGGTGTTTGTTCCTGTATTATGAATGGAGACTATTAATGGTTACAATAACTAGAGTTGTTGAAAATCCATGTCAAATTCTGCAAATCGAATACAATAGATTGTGTATTCAAAATTTAACGAATCTATCATTAAATTGATTTATAACATTTGAAGCGTAGCTATTTAACATAACATAGTTGTTTTCATGTGCTTTCTTTGGATTCTGTGAAAAGAAGGAGATTGCTTCACTTCTATGGTCTTAGAAAAGGAGAGGAAAAAGTATGTGTTTATTTATTTACTTTTTTGTGCAAGTAGGGAATATGACAGTTTTGGGACATTTTTTATGTCCAACTGCCAAGTAATTGTCTAGCCACCTCACTTCCTCTAAATGCCGATCATAAGTTAATGTAATCGGATCGGATCGGATTAACCAATCATTGATGAAACCTAAACTCAATATTTCTCACTCATACATGATGGAAGAGATCCAAACCAAATACTTGAACACAACAATCCCATAAAACAATACATTTTATACTTACAAATATATCATGTGACTTTGCAAGCAACCTGTATTTGAGAGCTTATTACTATGCATCTGTTAGGACTCACATGGTTGCTTCAATCCAAATAAAATATAATAAATCGTTACTCTCGTTGTACCCTAGACTTGATAACACCAACTTTCTTTAATCTTTCAAAATAATTGTGTTATCTCTCTATGTATCCATAATGAAGTCATATCTCTCATATGATCGATAAGATCGATTGGCCAATGGATACACGTAATGGAAAAGTCTTCATTTTCTACTTAAAATTTTCAATTTAAACATAGTTGTTTTTCTAGTCATGTTTCATAGATCAAATCATGTGTAGTAATAGATGTCAAGCTAAGATAAAAAACACTAAGAATAAATATCAAATACGAGTAAAAAGTCTAGGAGTACTAACAAGAGATAAGTCTCATAAAGTCTCGTACAGTTAGAAAGCAGAAATTCATTCACTCACAACTTTTATTGATAGATTTACTTATGCACACATGGTATAAAACATGTGCTACTATAATACTCGCAGATATGCCCAAGGATACTTTAGTCTTTTGACCTTGCTTATAGTCATTTGTGCTTAATTGATGAAGTGTTTGTAGAAATTGTGATGTATGACTGTGTGGGTAGGCCACACGCACGTGTATGTGGTGGCAAGGGAAAATTGTTCTTTTCCTATGTAATTTGTGGAATTTATCTAAGTTTGTGAGACATGTAAGTCTGTGCATGATGGAATACATGATCGTGCATAGTCAACGTGTTTGAATTTTAGATAAACAGTAGTTTCGTGAGAATTTCAAAAACTGTCATTATTGAGCAATTGAACACACACTTGCGTACGAATAGTACACATCTGTGTAAAAAGAGTTAAAACACATTTGATTGGGCACTTGTTGCAAAACTCCTAAAAATTCAAAGAGCTTGTGAGATTTGTGAGAGCCTTTGGAGCTAAGAAATGTACAAGAAGAGTGGAAGATTTGACTTGCCATGCGAAGACCTGCTTTTAGTCTATAGAGGAAAGCTAAGTAGTGTAGTCTCTTTTACCCTAATTTGTTTTGTTAATCCTTATGTTTGAATTGAATTACATACTAGTACATGGTGGATAATGAGTGTGCTCTCTTATATTTGATGAATGGAAAATTAAATTGATGATTAATGAATTATTGGTCATGGTATAAAGATATAGAATTTAGATGTATTTAACTAATTGTGAATTTAGATTGGTTTATATGTTAGATCTTAAGTGTATATCATTTGGGTATGTATGATGAATTATGTTGCCTGATTTCGTATGGTGATTAATTGAAAAACAAGAGAGGTTAGGTTTGAATGGCTACACATGTGATGGGTTGATTGAATCATTATACATATGGCTTAATATTGATGTATTGCACTCATTCTTTCATTGTATTAAGAAGTTAGGTTGTATCGTAGTAATTTGATGAATTAGTGGTGCAATTTGAAGGTTGTGATAACATTTGGGAGATTGGAAAATCACAAATATGTGCAATTCAATGCTCTAGAAATTTGACAATATATGATAGTGTGGAATTATGAAAGAATATCCCCGTGGGTGACTCATGCATGGTCGTGTACCAGGAGAGAATACATCTCTATGTATGCTAAGCACACCCTCATGTATAATTGAGGAGAAATGAGAATGAATGCTTATAAGATAGTGACACTTAGTTATAATTAATGTAATCACTATTTTACCCCTTAATGAAAATCGTTGGTGAGGGAAACCATCATAGACATGCTTGACTATGTGGACAACAACATGGACCCTCACCGAAGAGATTTTGAGTCGAAAATACTAACAATGTACCATGAGATTTTTACCACTAAGCTATGAGCAATATGTGTATCACTAAGTTGTGTGTAGTGTAGATTTGTCACCGTGTTATGTGTAGTGTGACGTGTCACCAAACTATGTGTAGGGTGACATATCATCGAGTTATGTGCAATATGATTATGTGACTAAGCTATGTGTAGTATGACGATGAAAACAACAAAGTTAGTCTGTGCGACCGTCTATGTGACCTCAACCATAAGCCCAATTGACATGTGTACAAATTACACCATATAAATAATGTATGGGATATCACATACTTTCACTAGATGTTTAAGATGTCATTATACATTATTAGATGTAAGTTATCAGAGATGATGTTGATGGCAAGATACGCATAGGGTGTCGAGTTATTTGGATAAGCATCTGAGATGTTGGGGAAAGATTCATACACCACAACATGGATAAATACAAGACACATGAGAGATATATTATGATATTGTGTTATGTGCGACTTATTAAATGTGTTTCACTCACCGTGTTTCTTTGTGTTCTTGTAGGTAAATTTGTGGAGTAATAAGGCGACGACAGAGGTAGTAAGTTATCTTGGAAGGTTGCATGAGGATAAGGGCGATTTTGTCATTTTTTTACTAGATTTCTATTCATGTTATTTATGTATTGACTATGGATTTGAACTGATGTGGATTTGTTCTTTCTAAACAAATTGAGTTGATGAGTTTAATTATTGATATATATTTTGTGGTTTTATTTATAATGGGCAATATGCATTTAATTATCGTTACTAATGTTTTAAAAAAGTTTAAAATAACATGTCTCTTTAGATACATATTTAGGGTAATGGTATGTTTATGAAGAGAGGTGTTATAGGTACAATGCATATTCTCCATAAATATTATACATTAATACTGTACAAACCTTAGTTTAGTCGTTACACCCATCACCTAACTTGAGTTTTTAATCATCTTTAAACTTGCAAGTATTTATTAAGAATTCACATCTAACATTCACAAATTATTTGGATTTGGGGAATCCAAAATGGTCATTATTAAATGTATTTATCTCTGACCTCATCTTGATTGACCAACAAGGCGACATTTCAACTTTAATAATTTTTTTTTTTTGATGAAATATGTTTCTTTTTTACACACTCTCTCAGCTCCACCTTTCTTAAGAAATATGTTTTATTTTTATATGTTCTTTTAGTGTCAAAGGTGATTGCTCGTGTGAGTGAGTCAATCTAAAACTTGTGTGACATTATAGTTTTGTTGAGCTTTCAAACAAAAACAATGTGTATATAGTGAAACACTAAGAATTTCGAGATACAAGTTCAAAACAAAATAAACTTAAATTCATGGTTTTTGACATTATGTCACAAGTATAATATATAAGTTTAACAACTTATCAATCACAATCTACGTAATCCAATAAATTAAAATATGCAAGATATACATATCTTGAAATAAGTTTGGTCAAAAGATCAATGACCATATGATACATATAAATATACTATATGTTCACTTTCCACTTGAACATGATGTCTCTTATAAAATTGTATCTAGTGTTGATATATTTAACTCTACTATAAAATTTAGGATCTTTTATAAAAATTATCTCAACTTGACTATGATAATGGATAACTATTGATCCAACAATATTGATATGTGTACCCAAATTCATAAAGAATCTTCTTAACCAAATAGTTTATTGTACAATCACTGAACATGTTATATACTCGACCTCCATTGTGCATAATACTATACATATTTGTTTCTTACTACTCTAAGATATGATGCTATTTTAGAGTACAAAAACATAACCAAAAGTGGATTTACGTTGGTCAAAATCCCCTCCCTAGTTGACATCTAAATAGCCAACTATACATAAATCTAATCTTTGATAACATAAATAATAATTCACAGTGCTTTTAAATATCTTAATATCCTCTTTATAGCCTTTTAGTATTTTTTTTCTAAGATTTGATTAATATTAACTAACAGTCTAACAAGAAAACAAATGTCTAAATGTGTACATATCATAGTATATATAAGACATCTAATGACATCTGAATAAGGTGATATTGACATTTCTCTTTTTTCATATTAAGTGTTGGGACACATCTCTTGGCTCAATAATTCACCATTTGACATAAGAATATCAAAGGGTTTATAATTTACAATATTGAATCGTTTTAGAATCTTTCGCATAAAATGCTCTTGAGAGTTAAAAGTTTCTTTAAATGAACCCTCTTAATTTTAATTCTTAATATGCAATCCTCCATACTCATATCCTTCATGCCAAAATTCGTAGATAACCATCCTTTAATGGACATCATATATTTCAAATCGTTTTTAGCTATGAACACATAATCCACGTACAAAGATAAAATTGTAAATTTGTCATCAGACTTTTTCACTTAAACATAGTAGTCTCAATAAATCATTTTAAAGTCATAAGATACTCTAGCCTTATGAAATTTCAAGTATTATCGTCTAGATGTGTTTTAGGTCATATATTGATCTTTGGAGCTTGCACATTTTGTGTTTCTAAACTTTAATAATGCAATCTATAAATTATTTCATGTAGATTTTTTATTAAATTTTCCTTTAAAGAAAGTTATTTTGACATTCATCTGATGCAACTCTAAATCCAAATGTATTATTATAACTAAAATCAAAGAGATTGAAGTAACTCTTACAATTGGTGAAAATGTTCTTTGTAATCTATACTTTTTTTATTGAGTATAGTTTTTTGTTACAAAGTGAGTTTTGTATCTATCTATTGACTTATTCATCTTATGTTTGATTTTGAGAATCTATTTGTTTCCAATGGGTTTTCAACTCGACGGTAAGCCAACCAAACTTTAGATTTGGTTTATTTTCATGGATTTTATTTATTCTTCTAATGTTTATTACCATTTTTCCTTATCAAAGGAGAAAAAGTTTTTTTTTTTTTTTTTGTTTTTAGGTTCTTCATCATTTTGAGGAGTGGTAATAAAAATCTTGTTTTCAATTTCAAAATATCGTTTAGGTATTTTTAGAAGACCACTGTTAAACAATTAAGGATCATCTCTCTTACTATCCAAAATATGTTAAAGTTCAATTTTATTGCTTCCACTTAGTTGAGATAGATGAAACAGATAATTGCGGATTATTGCTCTTACTATCTAAAATAAATTGGAGCTCAATCTCATTCACTCCCGTTGTCTAGAACAGGTAAATGTACTATTTTTTTAGACTCAACTAGTAGTTATTGAGATGTATTTATTTCCTATTATTCTTCTATACCATATAGATGAAGACCTTTACCAACATCATTCCTATTAGAAAAAAATATCCTTTATGAATGTAGCATCTCTTTATATAATTTCAATTAATCTTCTAGCGAAATCATCTTTAATAGGTAGATACCCTTTGGAGTGTTCAGAATATCTTGTAAAGATTTTTTTTCTTTTGGTCCCAATTTTCTAAACTTATAGGAAGAATCATGGATAAATGTAACAAATCCCAATGTCAAAATTGATTTAAATCAGTTTTTTTATATGTCCATAACTCATAAAGAGTGGAAGTAAGTAATTTAAAATGTACTCGGTTAGATGTATAAGCAATAATTAAGAGTGCATCATACCAATAATTAGGACCACATATGTTCGAGTGTATAAGTTACAAAGGAAGTTCAGCTCTCAAAGCTTTGTCGAATGGTTTTCTAGTAGTTTTTCTATCTAGACAATACTCACATGTAGGCAATTCAAGTTTTGTGAAATATTCCTAATAAACCTTCATCGACCAATATATTTATTTTATCTTGGCCAATGTATTTTAATCTAACATACCTTATATTTGCACCTACATCCATACTATTAGGAGTAACAAAGAAAGAAAAACTAACAGTATTATTATTATCATAATGAAGAGTATCCAACATCATAAAATCATTCAATATAAATCTAAATCCATAGAAATCAATACCATTACATATGTTTTAACAGAGTTTCTAGAGAAATTCAAATTATATTCTAAATTTAGAAAACAAGCATTAAAACCAAATTTTATCGAATATCTGAAGTATATAAGACTCAAGTAGATATAAGGTTTGACCACCTCATAAAAGTAATTTGCACTTATCTATCCCTATTACTTTAATCCTTTATGTTGTTGCTTATATATATATATATATATATATATATATATATATATATATATATATATATATATATATATATATATATATTTTCATTTGAAATTAGATGAAATTCCCCCAAAACTCTTCTGTTAAAAGTTATATGGTCTATGGTTATTGACTCTACAACCATACAAGATAAGATTCAGTTAATAACATAATATTAGAAACAAAAGTTTCATTACTTAAGATAGAATAAGACAATATCTTTTTCAACTTTATGTATTCATGGGTGAAATGACCTTGTGTTACAATTGTAACAAGTCATCTTACTTTTGTCTTTTCTTCCAATATGTTTGCCCCCCTTTCGCCAATACTACTTGTTCTTGTTCTTAGGGACTTGTACAACCTCTTTCCCCTTATTAGACTTGTGCTACTTACGTTTGAAGTTAGAAAACCTCTCGGAACTCGACTATGTAACGTATGCATGAGCATTTGGTCCAACCGTCTCAAGCCATTCGTCCTCTAACTCAATGTGGCAAGAAATGTTAGTAAAAGTCATTATTTTCTCATTGTGTCATATTTACTTTCATACGTTCTCAAATTTCGGGGATAGATCGTATTACTGCATAAACTTGTTATTCATTTGTCAAATCGTGTCTGATTAACTTTAGCTCTATAATCATATTTGACATGTCTCTTAGATATTGTTTCATTGACTTGTTAGAGACCTTTTTATATGTGTCAAATTTGATGGTCAATTGTCTTAGTTTGGGAACAATAGTTCCACCAAACTTTTCTTTTAAAGCTATCTTTATTGTATGTGTAGTTGGGTATTATTAATACTTGTATATCAGTTCATTATTCATAGAGCTGATCAAGATACCATACGCAGTGAAATCTTTCTTCTTACATGCATGATATGAGTCTATATCACATTTATGTTGGACGTTATTTAGGTTTCTACCCTTCAACTAATAGTGGCTCTTCCATAACCTTACTTATAGCTCCCAAAGGTTTTTGCTCATCTAGAACATTGTGTATCTTTAAATCTCATATGTTATAATTATTCCCATTCAATTTCTCACCCTTATTCAAATCATCTAGAATATTTTTTGGATGTCATGATTAATCAAACTACAGAGACGTATTAGACACAACATTAACTAATACAATTAAATACACATCAATTGTAACAATCGCATATAAAAATTTAAAATATCTCATATAAAACATAAAACCAAAAGTTCACTATGTTCTCAATTATCTTTTTTGGATCAAATATTTGAAATTTTAAGATTCAATCAAATTGCACTAATATTAATTTTAGATACGAATTTCATTAAATCTTATCAATCTTAAAATTCTCACATTTAATATTTATAATAGGTGATACAACAAATGCATTACTACTATGACTGGGACCATGACAATATCCTGTATAATTTTTCGAGTCACTTTATCCACGATAAAATCTTTATATTGTTTGTGATAAGTTACATGTCTCGTACTTTGTTGATTTGAGAAAAAAAGATAAAATAGTGGATTTTTTTACATTCATAACTACACATCCCTTTTCAGCAAACTTTAATACATCTATATAATCCCAAAAAAAATTTCACATTCTTGTCCCGAACAAGATCATGTATTATAGGATTTCAATGGTTAAACATGAACATAAGTAGACTATATATTATCTTTTTTCTAATTAAGAGTTTATTACTATATTATATATGGTCCCAACATGCATCATTAGATTGTCAAATGGTCTCATCTTATACCTTATGTAATGGTTCTTATTCATCAAGTTTGCATGATTTAGAAACATCTATTTTGGAAACACTATTACATGTTTGCATGACTCGGAATGAGGTATTACATGTTGTTACGCATCATAAGACCTACTAGATTTGTTATACGCATCAATCCGAGTATTAAATAGTTGTCATGTACCATAGGATAGTTCCATAGCTCTAATGCGTTGCACACAGTAACCCACGTGCTATTATGTGCCAAAACAAGGTCTGACACATCAAAACAATGCCTTTATGTGCCTTCACACGTTGGAACATTGTTGCATGCATTGCCACGAGTCATAACTAAGCCTCATGCACTTGTGCGCACTAGGAGTTGGATCTTATGTGCCTTCATGCGTTGTCACACATTCGGATTGACTTGTTATTGATCAATCATTGACTGACGACTATTGACTGATCAATTGCCTCAATAGGAGTTGATTGGTTCGGGTTGACAGATTAACCAGACTAGTTAACTCGTTGATCAACAAGTTTGAGCAACTTGTTTTCCCAACCCATTTGCAACTTGCACGTGCAAGATGAACCTTAATTTTCAACTAGGTAATTGGTCGTCTTTCAACCATCTAATGGCAACGAATTGTTGGGGGTTTTTTAATCTCCCAAGCTAACAATCTTACTTGGATTAATTCGACAGCAATTCATCGAATTCCAGCAGAACCATGACATCAAAGGTCACGACTATTTCAATGGTTATGGCCTCTAATTTCGTTGATTCAAGGCTTATTTTAATGTGATTTTTAGATAAAAATATGTAAAAGATATCCAACAATCATACTAACATATTTCTAACTTTCAATATCTTGCAATTTGGCTTAAATTTAATTCGAATCCAAAATTTAAATTTAAGCAATTTTCAAGCCAAAAAATTCATAGATTCTAGATTATAAATATACAAAATAATAAGCATGACAATTACATCAACCTAGACTCTGATACTAATATTGGAAATTTATATCATATTCTATAAATCAAATATAATAAGTTGCATACCTAAAATTTAATGAATTTATCGTTAGATTAATCTACAACTTTCAAAGTGTAGTTATTTAATATCCACAACACAGTTTATTTTCATATACTTTGCTTGGATTATGTCAAAAAAGGGAGACTGTTTTGCTTTTGTTTTCTTAGAAAAGGGGAGGAACAAATACATAGTTTGTATTTTTTTTGTGCAGGCAAAGAATATGATAGTTTTGGGATATTTTATATATCCAACTATTAAGTAACTATGCAACCACCCAACTTTCTCTTACTGTCTATTGACAATTAATGTAATCAGGTTGGGTTTGACTTGTTACAAGTGGATCCTAAACCTAATAATAAGTTATTATAATTAATATTATAACATAATTTTTTATACAATTACATGAAAAAAAGATAATGATTGTGCTTTATTATAAAAGAAAGTTATTATTTTTATAAAATAAAATTATGTGTACATACTTATAACATATATTTATATATATAGATGATGTGTCATTATGTGATTGGATGATTTTGAGTTAAAAATAAAGTATCACTCAATCATATAATAATATATAATATATATAAATTACGTATAAAAAATATATACACATAATATTACTCTTTTTTATAATACACATAAAATAATGATGAAATACAAATTGACAAGTCACTTTCCATAGAAGAAAGATCTCTATGTCAAGTCATTTAATTCTCATAACTAATTCCTTCTTCGTATGTCATTTTACAATTTTGGTCAAAGAAATGTTTTCAACATATAACATATTAATATTATCAAAAGAGTTTGGCGCGATAGAGGTGAGTAGTCCTTATAAGTGAAACATCTCTTATTATTATTGTGGTTCAAGTGTCAGTTCCCTAAAGTTGACTAATTAATATTTCCTAACAAATGATGTTTGTGCATGATTGTGATATGTGACAATAATTGAATCCTAATTAACATTATACCTTCAACATTTTAATAAATTAATTGGACAATACTCTATAATAATTATATAAATGTTTATAAAATTTTGCTAATTGATTTTCATCAATCCAATGGGGGCAGCTACCCCCACAGGTCCACTGATTGTTCTGCCCCGTGGCTCAACTCTGGCATCCATATTTGACATTCAGCAAATTTTAATTTATCATAGAACAATTGAAATAATTTATTTTATTAAATCCTTCATAGAATAGAATCTTGCTTTTAAAATTTGCGGTTCTAATTATTGTACTTGAAAAGCAAAAAGACAGAAAAGGTGGCGAAAATTCATTCATTCATTAATTATTGTGAAGGATTATCACAATCAAACTGACGTGTCAAGGACCCACATTCAGTGCTTACAATGAACGAAAAATAAAAAAATCACCTACCAAGACAAAAGGAAAATAGCCTCACTCATCAGTCAGGATCCCACCCATTCGACTAGATACAGTGTACATTTGTAGCTGATGTGGCAAAGTCGAACACGTAACGAAATTCCACGGAATTCTGACGTGGAAAAAATGATTAGATACACGTGTTGAATACTGAGAGGATGCATCAACTGTCATGGGATTGTATCGTCATCGCATGTCTCCAACACACTGTCTTCGTAACACGTGCTACCTTGGGTTGAGCTGGGTTGGCTTGTCTGGATCCAATAGGAGTCAAATTGGTTTATTATACTTGAGTATTAAAAATTTAATTTTATATATTATATATTAAATATCTATATATTATATGCTACTGGGTATAAAAAATAAAATATTAATAAAATGATAAAAATATAACAAATATGATATTATATTAAAAAATATTATAAATATTTATAAAAATTAAAAAGTTTTCACTTATATATATCTTTATTACATTATTTTTTTTAAAACATATATTAATTTATATTAATAATATATATTATATTATATAATATATTTATTATATCTTATTAATTAAATATATTTTATAACATATAATATTTTTTATCTATATTATATATATTATAGTATATATATCATTTATCATTTAATGCTGATAATTATATCCAACTATATTTGATGTTTGTGGGGGTGAAATTTGTTTGCTGTACTGTCACGAAGATTAGGAACGATTAAAGCATGGGAGTATGGTCATGGATTTGTCTTATTCTATGTTGTCATTTGTGACTTGTGACTTTATGTTTGTGTTGAGACAATTTATTCATCTCATTATTTTTCCACAAATGTGTCTATCGTTATTTATTTTTTTCCAAATTTTCTATAGAGCAATTAATATTTTTCATTTTAAGATTTGAGCTTAAAACACGTTTTAACCTATTAAATATATAAATTATACGTTTTATCTAGGGGTTTTTTTGGTAAAAAAATATAACTTTGATTCATGTACAAATAATTTAATTACCATACTATCTCTGTAGTACCATTTTTTTCTTTTATTGTCCTTTCCTTTTTTCATCTCTTTCTACCTTTTTCCTCTATCACCTCTTTTCTCTTTCATTTGCTTCTCTTTTTTCTTTTGTGATACAACCATTTTGGAAGTTTTACTCAAGCTTAATCAATTGAGATACTTCGCTTATTTGTAAGATTTCTGTAAAGAGAAAATCCTAATAGGTACTCCTTCGGTTCTTGGTTGTATTCAATGAGCAAACCATTAGCAAAAGAGTTGGTGGTTAGGGCATGTATGATACCTTTTCTTCTTTGTGGAGGATTCAAGATATATACTTTTTTTTTTTTTGTTATGTCTTGTTTTCTTAAGCTTAACATGTACACAATTTTTTATTGAATTTGTGCCTTTTTTATTGAATTTGTGCCTTTTGTTACAATGAAATACTTTTGCTTGTTGATGGATCACTATTCTAATTAATTGTTTGGCTGAACTCACTATATCAAAGAACCTTTCTTTTTTTTCTTCTCAAAGTAAAAGGAAATAAGAAAATAATGGATAATGAGCTAGATCATATGTGAGCAAGAGCTACATTCTAAAAAAGATCTCATTTGAGTATATGATGTATATGTTTGGAAGATTCATATTAGCTTGGCTTAATTAGCTGAGCCCCTCCCTCTTGTGGGGTTAGGTCTATGATCCTTGATAGTGTTTAAGCTTTATTGTAGACTTAATGACTGACTAGAAGAAGAGGAGGGCATGAAGATCCTCCCTTACTAATGGATTTCCCCAACTACAAAGAAAACTTTGAAGAATATAGACATATTCAAGCCATGAGACCTCTTCCTCGCACCTACAACAATTATTTTATTTGTCTCAAAAATGGCCTCTTATCCACCTAATGAGTAAGTAAAATTCCTAAGGATTGTAGAAAGTGAAATGGGAAGGAAATCTAATTGCCCAAAGAGAAGGGGAGAAAGAAAGGAGGAAAGGGTACCTTTGCAAAGTGCTCCACCTTTAGCTTGAGGGATCTCACCAACGCCACTTCCTCCTTGAAGCAACAATGGAAAGTTCACAAGGCAAGACATATTCTTACTAATTTGCCCTTTTACTGTTTGTATTTTTGTAAGAAAGTTAGATTTAGGGTGGGAAATCTGATTTATGCATTTACAGGGTGGAAGATATTTTTAGAACAAACATTAGATGAGAAAAATAAAGCACTCCTTTCTATATATTCCATAAACAAGTGGGTAGGCTTTTTTTGTTTTTGTTTTGTTTTTTTATTGAAATTATACTCCAAAAATGAAACTGAAAAACACTTTCATAGTGCTAGTCAAGAAAGCACGAAAACACTCCTAATTTTATTAAACATAATAATAATTTATATCCAGTAATCTTTTAAGTAATTTTATAATTCTGATAATAAAATATTACTTAAAACAAAAACTCCCAAAATGTTATACTAGAGTGTTTATTCCATCATCAAATGGATTTTAGCAATTCAAATCAATCCCACATGGACTATTACTTTGATTTAATCTTAATAGTTATTTTTAATATAAGATGATCTTATCATATAAAACAGAATAATCTTGATTTTATTTTTCGTATTTGTGTGCTTATCTTACTCATTATATATGATTCTAAGAATAAAATATCTTCTTCCACACATTTTATTGAGAACATTCATTCATCGTCACGTTTTATATTTAATTATAACACATGCTAATATGAAAATAAATAACAAAAATAAATGATCTAATCTTGCCGAATAAATACAAAATTCTCTGCGTTTATCATAATCTTATCACTGATAATATATTTGGAATAATGGAAATTTTGCGAACTCGAAATTATTTCCACATGGGCGACTTCATTTTGTAATCAATATGAGCATATTGATGGAAAAAGAAGCAAGCCAACCGAGTGGTTCTATTAAACCTTTGAAATTTTGGTGCTTAATTATATGATGCTCAACGAATATTTTGTCTTGCAAATAAGGATGAGCATGAAGTGGGGAATTTCATGAGTCAGGTGTTGATGTATAATTTAGAGAATCACTTTTAATTATAACATTAAGACCTGGCTATCAATTTAAAAGATTATCTTAATAAAGAAAAATATTGATAAAAAAAAAATATTATACTTTTAATGGTAAAGTCATATCATACATTGAATATGTATGTATTTTTCAACTTATTTAGATTTGTTTAATATGCTTGTTTAAGTAGAGTTATAGAAGAAAAGCTTATTAGAGTATGGTTCTTAGGAAGATTTGTTGATTGTGTTGTTAGCCTTATGAGATTAATTTAAGAAAAAAAAACACACATAATCATCATTAATATACGTATTAGGTTTAGTGTTTAATGTTTAAAGATTAGGTGTTCCTTTATCTTTAATTCAAAATCATTTAATCATATGATACATATATTTGTGTATTCAAAATGGATACACATAATTTTATTGTATATTAGCTTTTATTAACTTTGAGTATTTTAAATTAACGATAAAATAATATTCAATTAGATAATAATATATTGTCATTAATATATAAAATAGAATTTACTATTAGTAGATATAACTTTACTTTTTTTTTTAATTTATCAGTTTAAATTCCTGTAAATATAAAAAGCTTAATGTGGCTAAACAACCTACAAAATTTTGAAAATATTTATAATTTTAATTAAGCTAATTCAACTTTTAGATAAACCAAATCTAATAAATAAAGACCAAAATAAGCTCAAAGATTTATTTTATCCAAAGATTACTGTTTTTCTGAATGTTAATTTATTAACTTTAAAAAACTCAAATATTTATCTCTGTATTAATTTTTTTAGTTATTATCAGAGATAATTGAATGACCACTTTTCAGTTTTTAAATATTTTTGTTTTTGATAATAACTGAAAAAATTAATAGATAATTATATATTTGAATTTTTTGAAATTAATAAGTGAAAACTTGAAAAAATAAAAATCTTTGAGTGAGAATAAGTGCTTTGGCCCCAAAATAAACCTTAATAATAATTCCCTTATGATAAACAGGATCATCTATTTATCAAGATAATTAAAAAACTCAATAGGAAATTGTGATGATGCAATCGGTGATTTCAAGTCGAAGCTTATTATGTAGAGTGGCCAATGGAGTTAATGTGTGGTCGGTGAATTTGAGGCGGATTGACCCAGTCGGGGTCGCACCGTGAGAAAGTGATTTGCCGTTCTCCTTCTAAAATTTCAGATAAAGCTTACAACAAAAATCATCGCCACTTCCAGCCACTTGCACATTTTAACACGGGAAAACGTGGCTTCGGTCATACCCGACGATCAAATTTTTTGTTTTTACTTCATGCGACACTCTACCAAGGCTGCTATTAGTGCTTTGGTATTTTGACCACACATTCATGTTCATACCGACTTTACAGCTGCAAGACATCCTGCAATTCTGAAAATGGAAAAATTAAATTATTTATTTATTTGACTGAATTTACCAGCCCATATTGGTCTTTTCGTACCTCAGAAACAAAAATATCCTAATTATTTTATGACGTCAAAACAAATGCCTGTGTCTGATCAGATTCCACGTGTCAAGATCCAGAAGGATCTAGTTTCGAAAATATGTTCGTTGTTTAACGCTTTACACAATATATAAACCGCAACAATCTCGCCGCTCTACTCACCCTTCATTGGCTCAAATTAGCTATTAGTGCATCCCAGGCACTGGTTGGTGCATTTCGCTGTGAATGCACTTCTGTTGAGTGATATTTAAGCTTCAAGTTTTCATTCAATCTCTCACTCTCGTTCTTCGGAGCTCTCAACGAAGAGTTTCGTCTCCGCTTGTGAAATCTGGTGAGTTTTGGTGGAGAATTTGCTGAATTTTATGAGTATTTTAGCTTATTCTTCTTGTTGATATTTATCGATGTTTGAGCAAGGCAAGGCGCGTTTCAGGTGCTGAATTAAATTTTGCTTGATTTAAATTAAGCAACGATTTGGTTGCTTTCTTCACCAGGAAAATTTCGAATTCTGGTTCTAGAGAGTCATCGTTTCTCAGTGATTGAACTCACTAAATGGCGAACTAAAATTCATGAATAAACTTCGAAATTTCACGTTAATTCTCAGATCACCTAGATCCGTGATCGCTTCCATGGTTCAACTTTGAAATTTGTTTTTGTTTTTATTTTTTTAATTTAGTCAAAATAAAATAAAATCCCTTTGGTTTGGGTTCGGTTTCAAAAGTTCATTGTCCTTGTAGACCATCTTAATCGAGAAGACAGACTTTGTTTTATATGCATCTGGACAATTCTAAACTTTATTTTCTTTTCCATGTATTTTCTTTTTAACTCACCTTTATTTTTCCTTTTTTAAATCCGAATTAATTTTATTATATGTTGGGTTTAAAAGCTTTCTGTGAAGATAGAGCCCACCAAAACCTTTGTGGTCCACTCACACTTTAATCCTATTTATTTATGCTTCTATTCTTTCCATATAAAATTATTTTTATTTCATATTAGTGATTTTTTTAACTGATGTTTTTTTCGCATCAGTGTAGTTTTTGGCACAAAGAAATTCGTGAATTCAAATGTGAGCTAAATTGAAGATTTCGTGACTTATATTATTTTCATAAAATTACAGGAAAAAGGGAAAATACAGATTAATTAAATTTAGCCGCCTTATTTTTCAGATGTGAACAATAATTTGAAACGACAAGCACACGAGTCCAAAAAGAAAACTAATGAAAAACCCAAAATTCACCAATTCGTAACTATTTGCGTCTTTTGACTTGCTGTTGAATATGTTTGTGAAGATTGGAGAAGATAACAAGAAAGAAGCGCAAGAAGCTAAAAGCGTCTTGGCGTGTCTGAAATAGCTTCATGAACTTGTATTATGGAACTGTTAACATAACACAGCTGTAGTTCTTTTCTTTTACACCTTCTATTGGCCGGTCGTCTCATTTTTCCAAAGAGTTGGTGAGAATGCTGAGGACTGCAGTCACTGCACCAGTGCAACAGCTGAGGTGGCTCCCTCTTTCATGGAAGACACGTGGGCATCGCTCTGTTCAAGTTCCACGAATAAGCTTAATCAGAAATTATAAACCCTTAGGGAGCGTTTGGTTTGGGTAATATTTTATTACTAAAATAAAAAGATTACTTTGAAGATAGATTATTTAGAAGATTATTAAGTATAAATGATTACTATGTTTGATAAAATTTGATAAGTATAAATAATTATTGTGTTTGGTTAAAGGTAATAAAAAATTACTAATAAATTATTTTACTTAAATGTCTTTGAATATAATTATTTTTAAATATTTTTTATATTATTTATCATATTAATTAAAAATAAATTTATTTTTGTCTAAAAAAATTAATAAATAATAATATAATTATAATAAAATCAAGATTATCTTGATAATCTTTAAATACCTAAGGTGAAGGTGATAATCAAATTATTATTTATATTACCTATCACGTTAGTATTGGTAATAGAAAATTACTGTAGGGAATAAAATATACATTATAAGGTAATCTTAAAAAACTGGAACCAAACGCTCCTTTCTCCCTTACACAAAATCCACCACACCCCTCCCTACCTTTATTTTTGCTCTGATTTACCTGTTTTATTGCGGTATGCATTATTTTCATCTTTATTTTCAAGTGGTGTTTGTTGTGTCGATTACTTAGATGGATTTTGTTTATTAACAAATTATGTTTGTTATTTCATTTGGCTTACGTTACTTACATGATTTGGAGACAGCTGTTAGGTGCTCAACAATGACGGTCACACCTAAGATATCTATCAATGATGGGAACCTTGTGGTTCATGGCAAGACCATCCTGACTGGAGTGCCAGATAACATTGTCTTAACTCCGGGTTCTGGTGTTGGGCTGGTTGCTGGTGCTTTCATTGGTGCCACTGCTTCTCACAGCAAAAGTCTCCATGTTTTTCCCATGGGAGTTTTAGAGTAAGCACTTAAAAGCCAATTTTATAAATTTGCATAAATTTGTTCTTTTGCAACTGTGAATTGCATATTTGCTCAGTATAAGATTACAGTACTGTTAATTCTTTGTAAGTCTAAATTTTAGGAAATGATTCATATAACTCTGCTATTTTCAACATGTAAAATAACCTGTGACGTCAAAAACTAAAGGAATACCTCGAAAATGTTTGTAAGCTGAGAGAAAGGTGTCACAGAGAGCTCAACCATGGAAAATATTTTGATTTCTCTTGTAATCTTTGGGAAGGGATATACCTGATTGATTGATTAATTGGATTCCAACTAATATCAGGACTGTTCTTTCTGGTGTGAGTTGATTCTCAGTATAAGTCACATTTATTTATGGAATGGCTCTTGTTCTGTTGCATGTTTAAATCTAATGCTCATCAAGTCACAATAGATCAATCTACCAGGTAGAAATTGCATTCACGTAATTATACTCAGCTTAGATGATAGCTTATCATTCCGGTTGGTTAATTTGATAACATTCTTTTTTCTCCCCTCAGTTTTGTTGCATCAAGGTTACTTTTTATTTTTATTTTTATTTTTATTAATTGTAAGTCAACATGAAATAATTGTGTAGTTAGTATATTCAAATTGGCAACTTAGTAATTTGTTTCTTGATTTGACCAATTGGTTCTGTGCTCTTAGCATTCATTCACTTAGTAAGTTTTATAGGAACAAGCAAACTGAATATTTTAAATTGACTTGCCAAATTACTAATATAATAATATTATACTTCAATTTTGTCAGGGATCTTCGGTTCATGTGTTGCTTTCGATTTAAGTTATGGTGGATGACTCAAAGAATGGGAACATGCGGGAAAGATGTACCTTTGGAGACTCAATTCATGCTTGTGGAGAGTAATGATAACACTGAAGGTGATCGAGATGATGCCTCAACTATCTACACTGTCTTCCTCCCTCTCCTTGAGGGCCAGTTTCGATCAGTTCTGCAAGGCAATGACAAGAATGAGATAGAGATTTGCCTCGAGAGTGGTGAGTTGATTATGGCACCAAAATGCATATGGTGTAGGCTATAAGCACCCTGCCCGTCATATCATTATCATGCACCATATCCTAATTTATTCAATCCCATGTATCCACGTTCATTCAGTCCCGTTTCATCGGCCATTAATGAGGAAGACCAACCATCTAAAGTTCTGTGGTAGAGCTGTCATTGATGTGAACACTGAATGAGGCTGCAGAAACCAATCAATGACTCTTCCATCCAAATGACTAAAAAAATTGGAGTTAATTGCATTAAAGGAAGGATAGGTAGAACGAGTCGAGTTCGAAAGAACCGATACGACTTTTTTTGGTGTTCTTTGGTTTTGCAGGAGATAATGCTGTTGAAACCAACCAAGGCCTTTACCTTGTCTACATGCATGCTGGGACAAATCCTTTTGAAGTCATCAACCAGGCTGTGAAGTGAGTCCTTAACTTTTTCTTCCTTCTGTGGGTGGTTGTATATGTTCTATTGATTTTCTAGTCCAATTATTAGACAATTTAAGAGTTTGATTTATTTTGGCAATATATTACACTTTCACGGTTTAGACCTTATCAATGGTAGCTTAACAAGCATTTCCCCATGAAACAGGGCTGTGGAAAAATATATGCAGACTTTCCTTCACCGAGAGAAGAAGAAGGTTAGAAATATAATTTCTCATTTATTTTTAACTTGTGAACTGCTAGTTATTGTTCTTGGTTTGTAGTATCTGATACTGCAGAGGGTTATGTAAATGAATCTGATGATATTTATTTATCTATTGGTAAGTATGATATTTACTTGTTCATTGTGTGTAGTTGCCTTCTTTTCTTGATTGGTTTGGCTGGTGCACATGGGATGCTTTCTACACTGATGTCACAGCCGAGGGTGTTGAGGAAGGCCTTAAAAGGTAATATAGAAATGATAGGCTTAAGTCCTGTAGCTTTATTTTATATGAAACTGACTTGTGGAAACATTGACTAGAATGAGAGAATCCCTGAGTAATGTACTCTTTGTACTGCAGTCTTTCAGCGGGAGGGACTCCTCCAAGGTTTCTGATCATAGATGATGGTTGGCAACAGATTGAAAATAAATCCAAAGAGGAAACTGATTGCGTTGTACAAGAGGGAGCACAGTAAGATCTCTTTCTTTCTCTTTAGACAATTTATCTTTTAAAATTTATTTGGATTCTGGAATTGGTGATTAAAGTTTGTACGAACTGCAATATCCAAAAGTCACCATGTATTAAAGCAGTAGACTGTTGATCTCTATACCCATTTGGACTATGAAATTTTGGGCACCTATTTCCCAACTTGTTCTAAAGCAGTGGAATATTGATCCATTCCTCATATAATTTCTTGCAGGTTTGCAAGTAGGCTCACAGGAATCAAAGAGAATGAAAAATTCCAAAAAAGTGGCCAGAGCAACGGGCAGATCCCTGGCCTGAAGCATGTTGTAGATGAAGCCAAGCAGCACCATGATGTGAAGTTAGTGACCTATATTTATTGTTACAATTTTGTGTTTTTTACCACTGTTGGTATATTTTCATATGAATTTCTTGGACACATTCTTTTTATCACATTCCAGGTTCTGCAAAAATAAACTTTCTGACTTCCTCTTTTGTAGAATGGGTAATCTGGTATCAATTTAAATTCATTAAGTTGCATATCTCTTGACATTGATTCGTATGCTCTTTCCACTATCTACTCTGCAAGTTCAAACTGTATTAAATGAAATTTTTATAACATATACCAAGATTGACATGATATAAGTTCAAATCTTAATGAAACTCTTATTTATTTCAAAGTCATTAATTGTTGAAATTTTTGCTACATAACTAGGAATTGAATTTGATATTTGTTCAATATGCTGACAGTATTGGATTTCAAAAACTCATATTTCTATGAGACTAAAAGTAAACAAATATTTACAATAGACTGCTAGTTCAATTTTGGTTTCTATCCATAAAGTTTGACTTAAAATTTCCTCACCCCTTGTTTTTCTGTTTCCTCCTGCTGTAGGTATGTGTATGTATGGCATGCTTTGGCTGGTTATTGGGGAGGAGTAAAGCCAGCTGCTGCTGGTATGGAACACTATGACACTGCATTGGCATATCCTGTTCAATCTCCAGGTGTGATGGGCAACCAACCTGACATAGTTATGGACAGTCTTGCTGTCCATGGCTTGGGATTGGTGCATCCAAAGAAGGTTTTCAACTTCTACAATGAGCTCCATGCCTACCTAGCTTCATGTGGAGTGGATGGAGTCAAAGTTGATGTGCAAAACATTATTGAGACCCTTGGTGCTGGCCATGGTGGCAGAGTTTCTCTCACCCAAAGCTATGTCCAGGCTTTGGAGGCTTCAATTGCACGGAACTTTACTGACAATGGATGCATTGCTTGCATGTGTCATAACACTGATGGAATCTATAGTGCCAAGCAGACAGCTGTGATTAGAGCTTCTGATGACTTTTACCCTCGGGACCCAGCTTCCCACACCATCCACATTTCTTCTGTCACGTATAACAGTCTTTTCCTTGGGGAATTCATGCAACCTGATTGGGATATGTTCCATGTAAGTAAAGCTTAACCAACTATACTAGCCGTTATTTTTTATGAAGCCTTCAATTCTGTATAGTTTTAAGTAATGTTGGTAAGTTATGTCAGATTGCGATTTGATTGACCTTCTGTTTTCGTTTGCTTTTAGACTTATTGGACTATTGTATTGGAAATAACATTCTCATGCTTGCTAATTAGATGGGTTATAAAGATTAATATAATAAATTACTGATGAAGAAATTTATAATTTGCAGAGTTTACACCCTGCTGCTGACTATCATGGTGCAGCTCGTGCCATAGGTGGATGTGCAATTTATGTCAGGTACTTTCTAGCTTAACTTGATTGCTTCACATATTGCAGCTAATACAACATGTTAAGTTAAAATGTTCTCATGAGATTGTTATCATTCTGTGATGAATGCAGTGATAAGCCAGGCAATCACAACTTTGACCTGTTAAAGAAGCTGGTACTTCCTGACGGATCAGTTCTACGTGCCCAACTGCCAGGTAGGCCGACACGTGACTGTCTCTTCGCAGATCCGGCCAGAGATGGAACCAGGTTTGCTACATCTTTCCTTTCTTTTGTTTCATTGAAAATGTGAAACATTAAGAGAAAAACTAATATGGAAAAGGATTTTACAGTTTACTCAAGATGTGGAACTTGAACAAATGCTCTGGTGTTGTTGGTGTGTTCAATTGCCAAGGTGCTGGTTGGTGCAAGATTGTGAAGAAAACTCGCATTCATGATGCATCTCCTGGTACCCTCACTGCATCAGTTTGTGCAACTGATGTTGAAAACATAGCTCAGATTGCTGGTGAAGATTGGAATGGAGATGCTATAGTTTATGCCCATAGATCAGGTATTTTCACTGTTCTGAATAACAGTGACCAGGAACAATACTTCATTTATTGTGGGAGCTGAAGCAATTTCTTGTCTGCAGAAGCCTTTGTCAAGTCTTTTTCTGTAAATATATAACTTTGTGAAAGAGAAAAAGATTACATAGAGGATTAACTTTAGTTAATTGATCTGTTCTTTGATGAAATCTTAATTATTACACATTAACGCGTCTTTATTTTGGACCATGCTAAAAGATCTTTAATATATTTTTTATATCAGGGGAGGTTTTACGGTTACCAAAAGGAGCTTCATTGCCTGTAACCCTTAAAGTTCTCGAGTATGAGCTATTCCATTTCTGTCCACTCAAGGTGAAAATATTTCATTTATTTTTCCAACTTGGTATGCCATCTCTACAATGGTTTACTAAATGATCCTCCACATCGTGCAGGAAATTACTTCAAGCATTTCATTTGCATCAATAGGCCTGCTTGACATGTTCAATACAGGAGGTGCCGTGGAACTGTTTGAAATCCACATGGCTACGGACAAGAAACATGAGCTCTTTGATGGCGAAATTTCCTCAGAAGTTGCCACTTCTCTCAGCGAAAACCTATCTCCAACTGCCACAATAACTCTCAAGGTTAGGGGATGTGGAAGATTTGGTGCATACTCTTCCCAGCAACCGCTAAAATGCAGAGTGGGGGATGGCGAGACCGAGTTCACATATGATTCTGCAACTGGATTGGTGACCCTGAATCTCCCAGTACCACAGGAAGAGATGTACAGATGGCTTGTAGAGATCCAAGTTTAATAAGTTTAAGCATTATGATATTAAATAACAACATGATTACTAGAGGATCAACATGTTTAGGAAGTTCAATACAAATGGGAAATGCTGGTGTCATCTGCAATGCCAAGAAAGACCCCCATTGTATGTGGACAATAATTATGTCTACGCTGCTGCTGCTGTTGTGGTTGTTTCTTTTGCTGTAATAAAAGCGCTTTTATCATTCCATTACCAATTTTCTTTGATTCCTTTTGACACAGCCGTATGAAAGCTTTAATCTGGTTTGATGACATGCGGCGAGCCAATTACTCAAGGCTCCTCCTTATATAAGTTACCGTTAACTTTTTTTTTGGGAAAATTCGTTAAAGTAATGCGTGAAATAGCTTTTGTAACGCATATAAGTTTCTTATGAATAATAGTATTTAGGCATATAATTAAAGCAGGAGCTCGCTGGTACCAGCAACTGCATTAGTTTGACATTTCAAGTTGCGAAAAGCACCAAGATTTGGATCAAACATTCAAAAACTTTGCTTTTTTTTTTTTTTTTTTTCTGGAATTTTCATGTATGTATGTAGTCAGAAAAGAAGATAACCCTAAAGCCCCTTTGGAGATAGGTCTGAAGGTTAAATCGTCAATGACCGTTAGTGATATGGTCTTTTCTCCATGAAATGGTGTTTCAACAATACAATATAGGAACACCAATCATACTAGTACCAAATAGCAAAGTAAATGAACCAAAACAGGGAAAACTCGAAAATTAGTACAAGATTTCTCATCAGATTCAACCAAAATGGAAGAGGATAGAAAGATTTCAGAAACCTTGATAAAGCAGAACACCCAGACTCATGAAGCATTATTCAATTGATAATAATCGATTGATAACCCTGGGTTTATATAGCTAGGGTTAAAAAATCTTAACCGACAAATGACCGAACAACCTTTTCAGTAGAAATGACAAAGGTACAATCGTCAATGAAGTTGATGTAATATCTATTACTCTCATTTAATAGATATGGAGAAGGACCCGACAAATCACTGTGAATTAGATACAAAGGATGTGAGGCTGTAGAAGCAGAATAAAGAAATGATTTTTGCTGGTCTTCACAAAACGACAATCAAGTTTTCCTATTGAAGAACCTACTTGTTTAAGAACATTCTCAAGAGTTTTGATACTGGGATGCCCAATCCTTTTATTCCATAAAGAAAGCCTTCAAAATTATGGCTGTTCAACAGTTGTGTTATGAAATTTAAAAAAAATCTCTAAAATAATTATTCGAAGGGCAAGTACACATAGACTCATAATTGGACTTTGGAGTTTGACTAATGAGTTTATATAACCCATTCTTCAGAATTCCTTGCAGTGAAATAATTCCAGTGTCTTTATCACTAACTAGACAACTATTAGCATTGAATTCAAATATGATATTATTGTCATCAGTCAGATTAGAAATACTCAACAAATTTTTAGTGATTTGGGTTATTCACGACTTCTGTTTAAATACAAATATTTATCAAAAAAACATAAAGGGCAAGGAAACGAAAGCAATCCCTATTTCCTACTTGAAGTTGTTGCTTCCCAGCATAATGCACCTTGTAGCTCAACTAATTTGCATTTGAAGTAACATGGTTTGTCGCCCCAAATCCATGTACCATATGAGATCATTAATTGTACTAGGTGTATCTACAAACTCCTAGCATTGATATTCATGGTAGAATTCTCCTGAGTTAATTGCATTTCACCAGAACTACCAGCATTCATTTTTGTGACCAGTTGCAGCAGCATAGGCTATTTAAGTGGAAGACAAATTATTGTGCTAATCTGTGTCACTTAGGTTACATCAAACCTGTGATAACATTGAGTGTCATATGTCCATTTTCTCCACACAATTGACAGATTATCCTTGGTTTCACAAAAGGTCCAAAAGACTTATTCCCACCTAAGGTTTGTTGTATTTCCAAACTAGTGTTAACTAAGTATTGAAAACCCAACCTTCCACTTATAAGGTATTAAAATTAATAAAATCAGTTAGTTTTAGAGTAAAATAATCATTTAACCAATAATATATTAAAAATAATAAAACTTTATTTTATTTCCTCCTCAATTTAGAAAATTAACAATTCTCCCTTAAGATTAAATTTTGAAAAGTTATATTTTCCTCTATTAGGTTTCCATTTCTCTGGTGCTCTTTCCCTCTAACGATTGTGGTTAAATGATGATTTTATTCCTGAAACTAACTAATTCTATTAATTTTAACAATCTATGAGTGAGAGTTTAGGTTTTCAATAATTTGCAAATACCAGAGGATTCAACACACCTTGGGTGGGAATAAGTCCTTTGGCCTTTCACAAAATTCCTACGTCTTCCCTTCCCTTGTGCATTCATAAATCCACTATTATGTTGGGAGTTTGGAAAACCAAATGGTAATTTGGTGGACACACTTCCAGTATAATAGGCTTCCTTATGTAAGCAATACTGTGACTACACCATAAAAAGTCTAACGCAACAGTTGATTTTCATTGCCAAAGGTTCATAAAGCCGTAAATTTATACTTTAGGCAACAAAATCACAACTGCTATTAATGTCTCTGCTGCATTAGGTAATCAAATAAGAAATAGAAGAATAAAAAACAAAGTCATATATTGTAAAAAATAATTTTCAATTCAAAGTCAAGTAATCTAAATTTGTATAATAAATAGTTAACATAAACAATTTTAACACATTTCATCATAATCCAAAAAGATAATTTATGTTTTTGATGAAAGACATCTTCATAAGACACCAAAATCACAAACCTCCTTAATAATTATAAAGTAAAATGCTCACTCTTTTTTCTGTCATCATTGATCACTATCCTTAAACAAAAAAGAAAAAAAGATCAATTAAATTATTATTTAACCAAATATTAGAATATAAATTAATAGATCACTATGTGCTAACATGTCATAAAAATAAATAGTAGCAATTAGGATTATCATAATATTAAAATATAAAAACTACAACCCACCCTATATTTGAACTAACAACTCTAACATATGATCCATTGTGGTAAAATTTCACTACAACAACTAATAAAATTGAAGAAAAATACAATTACATTATAATTTTTCATTAGTAAATACAAGTCAAATTGCAATTTGAAACAATTTATAATGAAGTGCTTAAATAATCACCAAACAAGCTTATCATAATAGTTCTATAAGATAGATGATGCTAACTTTTAAAGTAAAAAACATCATTATCTTTCATCGTTTCGTGCACTTGAAGCATCTTGAATTGAATTAACTCCTGCAATCAATAAACCAAGTGCATCCACATTCATATTTAGGTTAACTTGTGTTATTTGCTTCATAAGCATTGATAAGACCTATTGTTCCATTGTTGCTTTTTCAACTTCCATCTTTTCTTTTATTTCATTGATTTCTTTTGCCATTTTTTCCTTCTCACCTTCCAATTCTTTTTTCATTTGAGCAAGTATTGCCCTCTCCGCTTCTAACTTCTCTTCGACTTCTATCTCCAATGTTGATTTTATGAATACAATACACTCATTTGAAAGTTTATAGGTATCCCTTGATACTCCTTTGCCTCTTAAGTCAGTTGGTGTAATGTCTCTCCCTATCAATAACACATGACTAGATTATTCTTGCCTCAATTCAACTATAACTTCTTCTAACCTCTCACCACTCTCATTGGGATTGCAACTCTTCAATTCTAGCCTATAAACCATAAAAAAGTCAAATTGTATGTGTTATAAGAACTTAAGTTTGAAAATAAAAAAAAAAAAAATTGGTTTGTTATTATCCTATCTAGACTAGGATTATAAATAAATGTGTAAACTTTGGAATAGATGATTCATATTGGTTTGATGAAATTGTTAAATCTTTTCTCTTGGTTCTTTTGATGACTTGTGAACTTATCTATAATGTCTTTTTGTGGCATTCAAATTTAACTTATCACTATCCTTCTCATATGTTCTTATGTGTAGTGTCAATTTATACCTTTAGATCATGTCAATTATAGACATTGGGTCAAAGTTTTTATACTTTGATTCATGTCAAGGTTTTCTTTAATTTGAAATATGATTTAACTTTCCTGGGTTCTTAGCTTCCTTATTTGCATACAAGGTCTCATAGTTTACTTGTGAGGTTTGCATCAGTTGCTCAAACTTTTTGTTTTAAGATAAACATACTATTCTTTCCCTAGTCTTGTCATCACCTTGATGTACACGTCCTTCTTTTCTTTTACAGGTAGTTAGACATGTTTCAACCTTGGTAGGAGGTTTTTGTTCTCCTTGTAACAAGAACAAATCACAAGCAACAACTTAAAACTCAAATCCAAGTGAATAAATAACAAATTTGACAAAACTTATCAAATTATGGTAAATTCTAGCAAAACTTTTTTGACTAGCAGTGTGCATGTCATGTTGATTTTTGTGATTTTTAATGTTGATGTTAATTATTTTTCTATATAAAATTCCAAATTGGCAAATGACATCTCAAAGAATATTAATTTATTTTTAACTTAGAAAGAATTTAACCTACATATCATCGTCATTCTAGTATTGAATAAGTTTTTTAAAATTGGTTCTAAAATCCTTGATGGATGGTGTTCCATTCTTTCTTCATTAGTTCCATGCATCTCACATGGCATTCATCACTTATTTTTTACTTTCTATTAGAAGAATATATATTCTTTACATTAAGAACAAATGTATCAAAATCATCAACACAAGTCATAAACATTAAGTGTAAAAAAAAAAACAGTTATTAGTTCTTACATTCATACATTCCCAAATTTGATCCCTCGATGGCATTTTTGACCAAATTAGTATAATTTAATGGAGCTAGTTGTTGATTTTGTGCCACTATACCACACAAATTTTTGAATTTAGTTAATGTTTTTTCATCAGGTCTTATTGGTTGCTTGTGAGCATTTAGTATAATTGGCTTGTGATCTTTAAATTACCTTAGTTAGATTTCTTTCATGAGAGTTGGCCCTTAGTCTTCTTTTTTCAAGAGCTACATGGAAAAACATTCATCAATAGTGTTTTTCATTATAATTTAAGAAGTAGAAAGTGAAAAATATGCAATAATGATTTACCTTGGTTATTCTCATATTGACTTGTAGTATCATAGGAGTAATTTTCATAATCTGCTTCACATTTTCTTAGTTACACTCATTATGAAAAGAATGATCATTAGGAGAAGTTGGCTATTCTTGATCCCTGATCACATCTTCCAAATGATCTTCATTTCCTTGATGTTCAGATAATTGTAGCCCTTGAACTTTTTTGTGGCTTTTCAATCCAAAATAACTTGACAATGATCTAGTTGGACATAACACTTTTCTGTGTTCATTCTTCTTTGAACTTGGTTGTTTCCCTCTCTCTTTATTTATACACAAGAAAAAAAAATTAAAAAAGAACACAATGATTAGAAACTAGAAGCTAAAGAAACATTCAGCAATATATATATATATATAGAAAAGAAATAAAACAATAATTGAAAATTTTATATATAATAATGCACTATTGATTAAACAATATATAATAATGTCATATTGGTTAAACATCACCAAATGCAACAACAATAATTCAACATCTTAGAAAAGAAAACACAAACACCAAAAGACAAAAACAAAGTAACCACAAAACAAAGCAAAAAACAAAAACTACTAACTTAAACACTATACAGTCGCTAATATAGTTTATACTTGAATTGGATATTTAAGTGATTGATTTTGGTTTTTGGCTTGTTTCACCACCAAGTCATGTGTCTCTTGTTGAGAATGCATATTTACATAGTGATCAACCAATTGTTGTTGCATATTGTATTGTTGTATTGTTAAACTTTCAAGACATTCTTTGTTGTTTTGTGACTATCCTTTAGCTTTTTATGGTTGTCCAATTGGTGTTGCTAGTGGCTCCTTATAGTTTTGGTGAAGACTAATTGAAACTGTTGCTCTCCAATTGATTTTTGTGACTTGTGTTGTTTTTGTTTATCTTTTCTCAAATAAAAGGTCTTTACACCTATTGGCAGGTAGTTTCTTTTTTGTGCCTTTTGCTTTTCCCTCTTCATTGTACTATATTTGCAAATATTCAACATAAAATCATACTAGGTTGTCAACAAAAAAATGAATTGAAGAGAATTAGTGTAGCACAAAGCAATAGCAAGAAAATTTCTAGTTTCAAATCAATTGATTAACTAGCTTCATAAAAAAGAATGTTGCAAAATAATGAAATATTGACTAAAGGGTCCAAAAGTTAGAGCAGTGGAACTAGTGGTAGACTTGTCAGGTTTTCTAGATAATATAAAAATAAAAATGAGAAAAAATAAATTGGAAAAAGATTAAAAATAAGAAAGAATAAACACCTTTCAATAATAAAAGTTTCCTTTCAAGTTTTATCATAGTGAGCAACTTCAAAATATGAGTGCTTACAAAACTAAGAAACTCAAGTTATAAATTTTTTCTCATATGCTTAAAAAAACAATATCATTTAGATAATATTAATTAAATTGTGCATTAGACAATTAGAAAAAAATTTTGTTTAAACTTTTAATAGGTTTGCTGATACAAAGTCATAGTTAATGAAGAAATCATTACCAACAAACAAACATAATTATCTACCAACATTCATCCAATCCCAATCAATGTCATAAAATCTAAATCATCTTCTATGTTGTTTTCACTTGATATATTTGAAGGCACCTCAACAACTATACGCGGTAAATCATCTCTTCAATAATTAACATGTATCTCAACATTATTTTTATTCAAGTTATAATTATCAACATCTCTTAGGGATTGTCATTATTTCGTTCTACAAGAGCGAAGATATCCCACAGTACCTTCTTCATTACATAATGACAACCTTCTTCAATTGGATTTTTAACATAAAATACTTGATGAACTTGTGTTTTTATTACAAAAGGCTTATCTACATGGCATGTTTCTTTTTTAAATTGACCTTTGTAAGTCCATAATCATCTTTTTCTTCTTGAAACCAAAGTGCATTTGAACAAAACAATGTTAAAGACTTCCCAATAATCTACTTCAATAATGTCATCTAGTGCACCGTAGTAATTAACATCACCTATTGTTGGATTTTTATCTCTTGAACTTGTAAAACTTGGAGTTAATGTTGTTAAGGTAATTCTACTATCTTGCATCTTGCATTTAACATCCCTTGTCTTAGTGTAAAATTTATAACCATTGATAAAATATCTAACAAATCTCCTTGCCATTGAGTTTGAACCTTTGGACAACCAAAAAATATGATTCGGAATGTCATTAGCCCTCAATACATTATTTTGAAACTGAGTTGGAAAATTGTGGCTATGCTTTTGTGCTCTTGCCCATCTAATTGCTTTAACATTACACTCTATCAAATTTTGATGTTCTCTATAATGATAATAAAAAAAATTATGATGTTAAATAATAGAACAAAACAAAAGACCATTAAAAAAAAAATGTTTAAAGGGTTATCATTTTACACAATGTATTTCTCAATGTCCTTATATTTACAATTGAATAAGATCTATCGATGTGCTTGAGGCAAGGTTTCCTTATTAGTATTGATGTATTTCTCAATGTCCTTATTAGTATCCTAACCTTAGAAAAATGGAAGATGAATTTTCCACTGAAGTAACACTATCATGATTCCTTATAGAAGTGTTCAAAATTACTCAAAAATCGAACCAAACCAATATCCGATCTAAAATATAGGGTAATCATAAAACTGGTTTGGTTACTATGAAAATCAAAATTTCGGTTAGATTTATGATTTATTTAAATCTAAAAATTGGTTCTTCAAACCAAACCAAATTTTAAATTAAATATATAATAAAAAATTATTTTAATATTAAATATTGAAATATTAAAATTAAAAAAATTAAATTCTTATCCACTAAAGTCAAAAGTATTAATTAAAAGGTTTGAAAAGCCTAATTTTGTGGGCAGACATTAAAAAAATTATATTTTTGCACATTTGGTGTCTTTCTCTATTCTTTTATTTTACTCACTTCCTTTATTCATTTTCATTGTTTAACTATTCAACTTATCATCATGTTATACATTGCTTCTTGCATCCTCTCACTTTACTAATGAAAACTCTTTTGCCTCTTTTGACCTAACTATATCGGTAAAGATTTTTGCCTCTTCTAACGAGGTTGATGACAATTTTAGTTTTTTTGTTCTTGTCTTAATTTAATTGAATCAAGTTTCAACTCTTTTGAATCTATTTTTTTTCTCTTCTATTATTTATTTAGCATCGAACAATATTTGACAATCTTCTTTGTCAACTTTTATTCTACTATTAAAACAAATTTTAATATAGAATTTAGAAATCAAGTAACCAAAAATTTGGTTCAGTTATCTAGTAAAATCAATTTGGTTATCAACTAGTTTTTATATAAAATAGATTCAATTTCGATTTGAAATTTTCTTTGAACTGAAAAATCAATTCAGTTCACAAATACTTCTAATCGATTTGGTTACTCGATTTTGTAAACTCTTAATTCCCTATATACCTATTCTCTCTTGTCTTCACTCTATCATGCAAATATTTTGAGCAAAATGTCAAACATTCTTTTGCTAAATACCCTTTAACAACAGAACCCTTTGATATACTTCTATTACCAACAAATCCCTTCAAATTACATATATCTCTCCCACAAAATACATCCATTGATACACAGCTAGTCCGCCAAGCCTAAATTTATCTACTCTATGTATAGGCAAATGCACCATGATGTCAAACAAGTTAGGAGGAAAAATCTTTTGTAGTAGGCATAATACTTCAATGATTGCAGATTGTAAGTAATCTAAATAATTTGGTTTTAACACTTTATTGCACACACCTCTTAAAAAAAACACCCAATCTTATTAAAATAGTTACAACATGTTTTGGGGGTGTCTTTTTGACAACATATTATTACAAGTAATGCATGATAAAATGGGCACCATGGCTCTTGTACCTTGAAATCTTTCTCTTACCAACCTTAACACATCATGAAATATTCGAAGCACAACCTTGTGGTAATTTTGCATCCTTCAAAACAAAACAAAGAATCTCTTTCTTTTTTGCTATGATGGAAAAACATGTTTTCGCTAACAACACATATTGGCCATCATTTACTATAGTTGATTGTAATTCCCTTCGAATGTTCATGTCATATAAGTCATAATGTGCATATACAAAATCTTTTTTCTTTCTTGGAATGTCTAGTAAAGTGCCAAAGGTACTATCACAAATTTTTTTCTCTATATGCATCACATTAAGATTATGATGACATAAATTATGCTCCCAATATGGTATTGGAAAAAATAAACTTTTTTCCCATGAAATTTCACTTGCTATTTTGATCTTTTTCGTCGACTTCCCAAATACATTCTCAAAATTATTTAAAAGTTCTCAAACATTAGTCCCTAACAAAGGAGGAATGGATATTTCTTACTCCACATCACCATTAAAGGATCTCTTATCATGTCTCCATGGGTGATCCTTATCCAAGAATTTACGATGCCTCACATAGCAAGTCTTCCTACTATGTTTTAAATATTGGAAGCTCATCTCATAATGACAACTAGGGCATGCAAGTTTTCCCCTCGTACTCTATCGAAAAGCATTGCATATGATGGGAAGTCATTAACAGTCCATAGCAAAAATGCAAGCATTTTAAATGTTTGATTAGTGGAAGCATTATAAGTATCCATCCCAATTTCCCAAGGTCACCTCATTTCTTTAATAAATAGCTGCATGTAGACATCAATATTTTGACTAGGAGAGGATGGTCCCGAAATAATTGAAGACAAGATCAAATATTTTGGTTTTATGTAATGTCATGAAAGCAAATTATAATTAATCAAAATGATTGGCATGTGCTATGCACAATGCTCATTGTCCTAAATGGATTGAATCCATCACTCATGAGATCCAACCTTACATTTTTAGGGCCTTGTACAAAATGAGGATACAATGAGTCAAATTTCTTCTAATCTTCACCATCAATTGGATGTCTCAAATTGAGAATAGAAAAAAATATCAACACAATACAATAGCTCAACAAAAGTAGTTTCTTTCCCAATTACAACTCCTAAGTAAATATAACAAAGATTGAAAGGAATATTAACTAAGAAGTTAAGAATTGAATTTATATACTACCTTAGTCACAACGCTTCTTTTGTTGGAGACTAATGTTGAAGAATGCTTTGAGGTCAGAGATTGATGCCAAAGAACTCATTGGTGTCACTAGACTCACTTTGAGGTCTTCCTGTGATCGCTGGTTGTTGTGAATGTGAGAGTTGAAGGTTGATTTAGCTTTTGAGGAGGATGGATTATGATGGGTGGGTTGTACAGATATTATGTAAATCATAAAAGAGAGTGGAATATTATAATCATACCTATGGATTTACCCAATTAAGGTCAATTCTTTTTCAAAAATTTCTATAATTGTGAGGTAATAAATCCAATACCTCGCCAAACTATAATTTAGAATTTTTTAAATATAATTTAGATATTATATGCAAAATCATTTTTTAATATTGTTGATAATGTCACATTTAAACTATAACTTAGCTTGGCCATCAATTAATCAGTAAATGTTGATTAACCCAATCAACCTTTTTACTAAATTAGAAGACCAGCAATGATCAAGTAGAAAGAAATTGTAAGGAGACAAAAAGAAATTGAATGTTTTTATGGAATTGCCCAAATAGTGAGGAGTGAAAAAGAAATGAAATTGTGAGAAGTGAAATTTTGATGAAAAATTAGATTGAATTTTGGTGAAGATGTGAAGAAGGAAACTAAATGTTTTACGAAATTGGCGCAACAAATTCATCAATAGAGAAAAAATAGTGTTTGGAGTTTTCATAAAATGTCGTAGTTTTAATGTACCATAAAATTTCATATCTAATTTAACCATAATTGAAATTATGATCTATTACAATGATTATTAAATTTGTTGTTTTATATCTCATAACACTATAGTATTTTTGTAACTGCAGTTTATTATTAATTTTGTAATATAATATTATTAAAATTGTAGCTTATATTATTTTAGGCAACACTTTAAAAAATATAACCAAGTTAAGCATTGTCTAAAGTCTAATATGTGATAGTGAATGTTGTATGAACATTACCTAGTCCCCAATTTTTTTTACAAAATTGGTTGTACTCCTCTATATATAAAAGGTACAGGCTGCATTTTTACATAACCTTTGTTTATAATTCTGAAGTATAAATTTAACTTCAATGAAGGCAATACTCTTTGTCACAGAGTCTAACTTTGACATAATAAAGACTACAATTGGATCAAAATATGATCATATCCCATCTATTATGTATTTAATCAACTCCTTCTCAATAACTACTTGACCACTACCTATTAGAGCATCAAAATTCTCTTTCAACTTTTTCATGTAATCATGCACAATTAAGTCTCCTTTTATCAATGTTCGCAAAATATTCAAGTTCATCACTCTCACTCTGACTTAATAAAAAAAATAATGTTCTAAAACACTCCAAATCTTATATAAGGTTACACAATGTGCTATATGATTAAACATACATTCAAAAATATATTCTAAGAGTGAACTCAGTAACAATTTGTCATTTTTCTTCCATATACCATATTGTGGAATCTATTGTTTAAAGGAGTTCATACCATGCTCAGGTTTTTATATTTATCAATGAAGATGGACAAGGAACTAAAGTTGCAAGTCGATCTACCAACTCAAACTCACCAATAATGTAAAGAACTTGAGCTTGCCAGTAGATATCGATCTCCTTTAAAAGTTTCGCAATGATTGATTGAAGGTTCAAAAATGGAAAAACCCTAAGTTGTACTATTTTGATGCCCACAGATGAACTAACTTGAAAGCTCTTCTCTATAGTCATTGGATGACTTGAAATAGAGTCTTGATTTACTATTGACATGAGTCAAAGAGCACTGACACTATAAAAGTAATTAACAAGTATTTTTAAACCCTAACAAAGAACGAAAAATAATCCAAGGTTTCAACTAATTATTTTCATACCTTATCAAAGGTACAACTTCTTTCTTTTATACAACAAGTGATAGTTAAATTTCTTGAAAAAATGATTCTAATCGTCTAATTACAAACCTAGAATCAATTATTACATATTTAGATCTAAGAAAGCAAAAATATCTAATGTAGAAGAAGAACCCTAACTCTTAGACACTTCTTGAAACACATAGGAAGAGAGAAAAAGATATCTCCCCTCGATAGCAACTTTCTTACCATATAACTTCTAAAAACCTTGTCATTTCACTTTAATTTATATGCACTATTTCCAATTATTTCTCTAACCTTGTTTCCTTTTCATTTCTCCCTCTATACTCCATCTGTTTAATCAGCACATAACTCTACCAGTCTTAAAACAATTTTTTTGATCCTCAATTTTGTTCAAACCTTAAAACACTTTAATTGATGAATTATTCAAACTTCATAGTTATTTGGATGCAATTCCATCTATAATCAATACACATAGGAGAGCTCAATAACTTCACCAATCCTTGGTATGTCATATTTGATTAGATTGTCACTATTTTATGTTTTTCTCCAACGTACATCCTTGTTTTGTCATCCATTGAGGTCTACTACTCTCCGTATCTGGCCAATACAACAATATTAGACATTTTTGAGTAATTCTAGAAATTTGTAAATTAAATATATAAGAATTATTTTGGAAGATAAACTGAAAATATGTAAAAGCCTTAGTGGAAAATTTCATTTCATTTACCATGTAAAATTTCACAAACCATCTAAAATTATAATTTTGTCCAATAAACTAAATTCACCTGCTAGAGCCAATCTCTCCTAGTCACATTTTCCTCTTGATTTTACTACTTCTATGGCAGTTCCCTTTAAAACTCATATCAATCATTCAAATAAACAAAAACATAAGTAAATATTCATCTTCCAACTTGGATCACTGATGATTCTTGTTTGATTTTATATTTTTTGAATGAGATTTTGATAACGTGTTTATTGAAAGGGGGAGTTAGATTAAGGATATTAGGGTTTTGCTAAATGTTGAAAGGTGGTGAGAGAAACTTGTTATTATTTGAGTTTTTTTGGCTATATTTATATAAACCTTAGAATGTTAGCAAAAATGGTATACATCCCTTCATATATTACTATTTTAATTAATTTCCTTTAAAATATATATATATTTCAGATGATACTTAATTTATGTCATGTAATAAATAAATAATAAATAGATGGATTTGATGGATAACATAATATAGTACCATATAGAATATTAAAGGATAATAATTTGATATATTCAAATGTGGTTTAAGTTTGATAAGTATAACATTTTTCAACATATAAATATGCTACTAATTTGTGGACAGAGATATTTGAATAGCCAGCTTGCGATGTGGAGAAGCAATGAGTATTTGGAGTGATCAGAATACTTGTAGGACAGGAAGGCTGAGATGGTTCTGCCGTATTTTAAATATTTCTATAAATTTATCAACATACACAAATATGTATCAAATTTAGAAGAGACAAAGAAGAAATGATGCATGGCGATTGCCTCTTTTCAAAATGCATGGAGTACAACCATGCTAGTGAACTCTATACAAGTAAAATGTATTTAAGAATTCATGAAATCTTCATCAGTGGAACACACACACACACATACATACATGCATGCATGCATGTGTCCTAATCATCATCATACAATTCTATATTTCATGAGTGAGCAAGCAATAATATAGTATTCTTTAATACTATACAACATTTCATATTAATTTTGCATTGCATTAACTGAAACAAAATACAAGGGCTCAATTCATATGCATTGTACAATTCAATGCAAAGTGAAAAGATGTGTTAAGTATCACATTTTACTATTTCACAAAACTTGTACTTTATTTTCATCCAAACTGTTATTTAATATTAATAATAGTATCATTAATCATAATTCATATATAAAATAATTTCTTTACATTTTTTTTTTCAAATTATAATATTCATTGTCACATAAAATCCATAACCATTACACAGGAATAACAATACTAGTTCTTTTCTTTTCTTTTTTCAAATTATTACAATTAGATAAATGATTGATTTTAAATAAAAGTTAGGATTTCATTAGATAAATATTATTATTAAAAAATTTAACAAAAATAAATGTAATCAAACACAACACAAATTATTTGGTACATTATTCTATATTATTGTCCAACACAAAGCAATACTGTACCATATAATGTGTATCAAATATAGACCTCAGAGACTATCAAACATATCACTGCGTAGTTTCAATGCCGTTCAATCGAAGTATTCTTATTATTAAATCACAAGACAAATTAACCAGTACTTTATACTTATTTCAATAAAATTAAACTATAATTGCCAATTGCAAGTTGTTTATGGATGATTTATGTGAATATAAATTGATTAAGATAGCTGGTCATGATCAAACTGTATACGATTAATTTACAGTTCTTATCTCAATCAATCGAAACACAAAATGAAAGCAGGTTTTTGTAAACTTCCTTCTATTGTGTTTAGTCATTCCACGGTATTAATTACTTGTGTAATCCATACATGTTCATACTGATATATGTAACTCCACGTATCATTTATTATATATAGTTTAAACCGATAGTCTATATATGCAAATTATAAACATATATAAATATGATTATATATTTGAGAAACCCAGTTGTGTAAACGAGATCTTTCTTAGTTTTAAATCATGTTTGTGTAATGATGGCAGCCCATATAAACATGCCACATGGCGAGAATTATTTGATAAAAATAAATGATTAAAAGTGTTGAGTCAAACATTTAATGGTGGCATGGTTGAATTATAAGCACTTACAAGGGAAATTGGAAGAGATTAGGACACAAAGTATCGTCTACTTCCAAGCCATCCCTCTCCTCATCCTCTACTCCACAAACTTATTATGGCAACTAGTTTTGTCTACCGTCAACTCCACCGACTTACCCCAATTCAAACCAAATTAAATCGATTTTTAAATCAAAAATCAAATTAAAAAATAAAATATTTAAAAAATTGATTCAAAAAAATGAAAAGATCAATTTTTCAATTCAGTTATTGATTTATTCAATTTTTAAAATCAATAATCAAACCAAATTAATTGTTAAAAAGTTGAATAAAAAAATAAAATATCAATCATATTTTTAAAAAAATTTAAAAAATAATAAAATATGATAATTCTTTAAAATTCGGTTAACAAACCGGTTAACTCTTTTTTTTTTTTGAGAGAGTGACTTGATTTGTAATGATGTGCCTTTACTTGCCGATTTTGCAAACCCAGAAGATCTTTCTTTCAGAAAACGATCAAATTCATGAATATGAAATAAAACATATGAATATAAAAGCATATGAAATCTCTACGTTATATACATAAATTTAATTTTCTTAAAGTATGGAGAAAATTTGTTGGAGTTCTTTTCGTCTAAACCTCTCGTTTCTCAAGCCATGCCTTGTTAGAGTAATGTAAACTGACACCATAACAAATCTCTTTGTCTCAACTCTCAAGCTTTTCCTTCTCTATAAGTATACAAACTCATCATTTCTTTCTCTTTACTTCCATGCCAAGCTATCTATCCATTCCATTTATTTTGGGTTATTCATCATCAAATTATATTCCTAATACTCTTCAATTTCTCTTTGCTTGCTTAAAAGAATATTATAATAGTAATGGCTCTACTACATCCATATGCCTCCTTCACATTTTCTATCATCTTTATCCCTTTCATTTTAAGCTATTTCTGTTTGTCCGTTAAGGACACGCCTTATGATTATTACCATCAAGAAGCTTACGGTTATGGACATGATTCTCTAGCTTATCCTTCACACTTGACGGCCATTGAAGATGCAGAGTTTGAGGAGTATTTGATCAAGCTCATGAGAAAAGAAATTTTAGGCTCAAATGTTGTTGGTTTATTTTCCACGGCTAAAAATACTGTAATTGTTGATGATTTTGGAGCTAAAGGCGACGGATCAACTGATGACACTGAGGTAGTACATCTATATATGTATGTTTAAGAGAAGAATGTTTGGTTTACAATATGGTTGAGATGTCATTTCAATGATCATTGGAGGGTTAATGTGTATATAGTGAAAATGTCATAAATTTTTTAATTTTATTTTTATATTATTTGCATTGGATATTGCAGGCGTTCAAAAAGGCGTGGCAAGAAGCTTGTTCACAAGGAGCTGTCCTTGTGGTGCCTGGGGACAAAACATATTATCTTAAGCCGATCAGATTTTCAGGTCCTTGCAAACCAAATCTTATGGTTGAGGTGAGAATAACTTTGTCAGTATTTATATTTAAGAACTTTTCAAAGTTTCAGGAGAGATGCATATATATATACGGAGGACAAAATTAAATTAAATAATTAATCTATCATTATTTGCAGATATATGGAACATTAGAAGCATCGGATAGTCAATCTGACTACCGGAAAGATAGGAAGCATTGGCTTCTGTTTGATAGTGTTGAGAATTTATTAGTGGAAGGTGGTGGAACTATTAATGGCAATGGGAGGATTTGGTGGCAAAACTCCTGCAAAGTCAATAAATCCCTTGTAAGTGACTCATTAATTATCAACTCTAATTTCTCATAAACTTAATTGAATTATCTTCTTTGTTCTTCTGAGGCTGATTGATTTTTCTTTTTCATTTTCTTCTTTTTTACTATTTTGCAGCCTTGCAAAGATGCACCAACGGTATGTGTATATGTTTTCATAAATACAAAGATTATTGAGTATATGTGATTATTTGACTTAACACTATATATGTTGGCAGGCCCTGACCTTCTATAGAAGCAAAAATTTGGTGGTGAGGAATCTGAATATCCAAGATTCGCAGCAAATTCATGTTTCTTTTCAAAAATCAACAAATGTTATGGCTTCAAATCTCATGATAACGGCACCAGCAGACAGCCCCAACACCGATGGAATTCATGTGACTAATACCCAGAACATAAGAATTACAAGCTCCACTATAAGAACAGGTGGGATATAGATGTTACTTTTACAAAAGCAGCAGATTTTAAGTATTAATGCTTTCAAACAAACTTAAAATTCAACCTTTGTCATGCAATATATTTATTTGAACTTGATCCATCTGTTTTCAAGGTGATGATTGTATTTCTATCGTTGGTGGTTCCCAAAATGTGCAAGCTGAAGACATAACCTGCGGACCAGGCCACGGAATCAGGTACAGCCATTAAACTTTGGCAATATCATTATTTTCATTTTTATTTATATTTTGTCTTGTAATTTTGTTGATTCTTATGGTGGGGTCAGTATTGGAAGCCTTGGGGCCAAAAATTCGGAGGGTTATGTTTCAGGAGTAACCGTGAATGGAGCCCAAATTTCTGGAACAACAAATGGCGTTAGGATCAAGACGTGGCAGGTAATTATAAGGCATGAAAATACATATTTTTTGTGTGTGTATATATATATATATATAATACCTATCGAGCTTTTATGTTTATATAGTTGATTGATCTTCATAATGTTCATCTGTCTTAAAATATTAATCGAGCAGGGAGGGTCAGGAACTGCAAGCAACATCAAATTCCAAAACATATACATGTTTAATGTTTCCAATCCCATTATAATCGACCAAAATTATTGCGACCAAGAGGAGCCCTGCAAGGAACAGGTACAAATTAGTATGATCCTAAATAATTATAAATTGGTAATATTATATCAATAATTGATTTATTTATGTTTAATTACTTTTTTTTTTTTCAGAGCTCAGCAGTACAAGTGGAAAATGTTGTGTACAAAAACATATTAGGAACAAGTGCTTCGGATGTGGCAGTGAAATTTGACTGCAGTAAGAGCTATCCATGTGAGGGGATTGTGTTGCAAAATATAAACCTACAAAAACAAGGAGGTAATGCTGCACAAGCCGAATGCAACAATATTGTTAATTTGGATCAAATTGGATTTGTCTCACCATGCTGCCCGTGAGAATTATTAGGAGATTTAATGGAGTTCAAGTGGGTCAATGGAGCTGTGGACACCAGATAAATCAAATTGCTGTAAAGATAATGACCAATTAGGCTGCCATAGTTCATAGTATATAGTGAATTAGAAAAATATACTAAGAGTAAATATTATATGTACATATAATAAGTATTAATAATGATCAGTAACTATATAATTAAATGATTTTGTACGAAAGATAAAATAATATTCAATGATATTATATACATCATTTGTATCAAATTTTTATTAAATAATCTTATGTACACTCCATCATAAAATAGTATTTGGCTTTAGATAATTTAAGAAGGTGGATTTGGCCTTACAAATTTCAGGTTTCGCTGGTGCTATATCAGCTTGCCGAAGGATTGATGGAGTCCTTTGGAATGCATTATTAGGATATATAATTAGTGTGTGTATAAATATTAATTAAATAAGATTAATTCGATACGTTGTTTTAATTTTTTCCGGTGAATAATATTGAAGATGGTTTGAAGTTATTGATCTCATGAATAATAAAATATTGAAAGATTTATTGTTTTTTAACAAATATGCAGAAACTTGGTCTATTTATATGGAAAGAAAAAATTTGCTTTAATTGATATCCTTAATTTTGATCAATAAAAGTAAATCTTTATCACATTTTTGTTAAGATTCAGTTAACTGAACCAAACCAAACCAATTTCTGAACTAAAAATCGAACTAAAAAATAGATTATTTAGAAAATTGATTCAAATATTGGTTTCAGAATTAATGTAACAAAACTAATTTTGTAATTCGATTATCGATTTATCTATTTTTTAAAATGGTTAATCAAACAAAACTAGTTTAGTTACTGGTTTATTTATATAGAAAGAAAATTCGATTTGATTCAAAATAATGTCAAATTGGTTTGGTTAACTAATTTTGAATACCTCTAATTGACATAATAATTAATGATAATGAATTAGTATTGTAGTATGACCCATGAAAGCTTGAATGGGGTTGCAATTGAACCGATTGGACCCGAATAGTGTTGGGCTTGAGCTCAACTCGATTGGATATATATATCAAGCTTGATGGTAGGATTTGGGGCTCAAACTCGACATGGGAACAATTTATTCGAGTTTCATTCAAGCTCAATAAAAAAATTATAACTAAACTTTATAATTTATGTATTTATTAATTACCCCCATGTTCAAAATGAGGGAGTCAAATTTTAGTTGTATAAATGTAAATTTTTAAATTTTACTTTATGTATAAATAATATTATACTTAAGTTGAGCCATGAACTTATTGAAGTAAGTAAAAACAAGTTTGAGTTTGATTAGACAATAATTAATTTAAGTTCAACTCAACATGAGTTAAGCCACAAGCAACTCCTGAGTGACTTGACTTGTTTACAACTCTATGCCTAAAATTCATTTGTGCACACAATTGCTAGCTCTATACTTTTCAACAACATTTTTAAAATCAGACCGTTGATCGAATCAGTTGTCTTATCGATTTATGGTTTGATCGGTTTGACCAGTTCAATGAGAAAATCAATTGATTCAACTTATTATTAAATTATAATAAATAAATTTTGTTTAAAAATTTGTAAAAAATAAAATCAATCAAAATATTTACACCTATGGAGATTAGAATATATCTTTTTTAAGGAGTAAAAATTATTTATTTGATTTTAATGAAACAATTAAAATAAAAAAATTTTAATCTCATGATAAAGAAAAAAACATAATTCTATAAATTATTGTCTATAGAAGATATTTTAATGGATATAAGATACTTTTTTTTCTTTTTTATTTTATTTTTAAACTTATTTTTTCTTACAAATCTTTATAAATTCATCCAATCTAATAAAAAATAATTAAATTACTCAAAAATAATTAAAATTTAAAAAATTATTCAAAATTTTGATCAAACCCAATTTTTAACCGGTTCATTTAGTCAAACCCGGTTTTTGATTGGGTTTAACCGGTTCAATGAAAAAATCATTTTTTTGTATTAATTAAATTAGACTTGGAGCTAGTTCTCGATTCATCCAGTTGAATCCACTGATTCAGTGAAGTTTTAAAATCATTACTTTTTAGTGCATTTTCACATAGACAGTTGGAGGTGGCAAAGTGTTAAGCTAGCCCAAACCAAAAAAGTTTGGCCAAGGATTGCATTAAAGAACTACAGATTAGCGCAATACGACCTACTATTTTAAAAAATAAAAAACAAATTATGAAAAATTGTTTTTAAAACTTGTTGGAGTAGTTGTTGTACAACAATTACTCCAACAGTCAATTAGTCATTGGTTGCAATGATGTCCTTTAAATATTATTCTAAATTTGCCAAAGGACTATTTCCCACAAAAAATCAAAAGCACACGCACGACAATTGAAAAACTTAAACTCTCACTTATGACTTAACTTATGTTAACTTTTTCTATTACAATGAAGGATAAAATAATTATTTTACTATTTATATTAAAAAGTTATAAAATTTATTACTGTTCCACCCCCTAGGTTTTAGAAACTAACATTTCATCCTTACCTAAATTTTTAAACTTTGAAAAGTAACATTCTCACCCACAAACTTAGGGTTTTCGTATTTTTCAAACTCAGTTGCCTCTCATAACTTTCAAAAATAACAGTTTCACCCTCACTCTACAATTTCATCTTTCGGCATCATCTCTGACCTCCTCCTCCTCCTCCTCTTAGTGCGATGAAAAGATCCTCATTTCCTCATCGTAGGGTGTGACAAAGAGATCTCCATCTCTTCGTCGCATTATGCAACGAGGAGATGAAGATCTCTTCGTCATACCACTTGTCATCGGACCAAGAAAAAGAGGAGATCGGAGACGATGCCAGAAGATGAAGATGAAGAGTGGGGGATGAAACTGTTGTTTTTGAAAGTTATGGGGGACGACTAAGTTTAAAAAATATGGAAACCCTAGGTTTGGGAGTAAAATTATTACTTTTCAAAATCTGAAAACTTTAAATAAGGATGAAATGTTAGTTTCTAAAACCTAGCGTGGAAAAGTAACAAATTTTATAACTTTTTAATATAAACAATAAAATGACCATTTTATCCCTTATTTTAACAGAAAAAATTAATAGAAGTTGAGTCATTCGTGGGAGTTTCTGTTTTTCAACTGCCGCGGGTGTACTTTTGAATTTCAACTAAAACTTGGGTAGAAAACAGTCCTCCCTTCTAAATTTATTCAATTCTTCACATAATCACTCAACTTTCAACTCTCTTAATCTCTCTAGTCTCCCTACTCTTAGGTCAAACTCACTTGATCTTTCTCTCTCAATTTCTTGAATAATTTTGTTTTTATTTTGTTTTAATATTTAATCAATTATATTCCTTTCTTCAAATTCATTTAAAAATATATACTAATTCAAATGAATTTAATTATTTTGATGATTTTAATAATAAAGAAAACCAATACTATGATAAAAAACCATAGGCACATTAGCAGTCATTCTTTTCTTGCAGAAATGATGTTAGGGGTGGCGGAGTGGCGGTTAGGAAGGTGTTCACATGAGGCGATATTAGGTGATTTGATATTTTGATTATGTTATTTTTCTACATAGTAAGCCAAGGAATGTATCTTTCATGTATGAAAACATCTTTTGCACATTCATGTGTGTATGCCTCTTAAAAGTAGTATTATATACACAAATAATTACGTGTCATTATATGATTAAAAGGTTAAAAATTAAAGATAAAATAATATTTAATTGTGTATAAAATTGTGCACATTGTATTATTGGCTCCTTAAAAGGGTAACCATATGGAGAGGGTTTATTACACATTATCAATAATATGTTGTCAAAAATAAAATAATATAAATCTTAGTTTTTACACTTTTTATGCATTATATAATTAAAATCAATATAACATTTCAAATAGAAAATACTAAATTCACAATTAGACTTAATATGATATAATACATAAATGATATTCAAATTATATTATCAAGACTCTCAAATACAGTGTATAGTGAAAATTCAATTATAGTTTCTCAAACATGTAATATAGTCAAATAATAGATCATTGATAATTGATTTTTTATTTTATATGCATAAAGAGATTTAAAAAATAATAGGTAATTTATGTCATACCTTGATTCTCTAGAGCCAAGTCAAATTTAAATCATATAGATATCATTTTCAAAACTAAAAAAAAAAACACTTTTAAAAACAAATAAAATAAAACTCCGGGATATTAATTAAATTATCCATATTTCATAGGTCATAAAAAATTTATTCATAATTTTCTGGTTTAAACGAAAATACTCAGATTTTAAAGGAGTTAAACAAAATACCCTAAATATCCAATAAAATATCAAAACTACTCTTCTTTTATTCTATATAAATTATAACTCTTTCTTTATCTATTAACATATACAATTTTACTTATTATCTAAGAGAGATTTAAAGAGAAAGAAAAAAAGTTTGTGATCGTGATTTTGAACGAGAAGAAAAAAGTTCATGATATCAAAATATTTATACAAACTATAATTTTAATCGTTATTACTTTTATTGATAATACAATTATATGTGATATCTTAAATAATAACTTAGAGTTGTATCTAAAAATTAAAATGATAAAAATTATAGAGGATATTTTGTGATTATAATATTAAAAGGTAAAATAATATTTGACAATGAAGGGTGTTAGAAATAGTAAATAATATTTAGAAGTAAAATGATATTTTACAATAAAAAGCGCTAAAGATATTAGATAATGTTTAGAGATAAAATAATATTTTAGAATGAAGGGTGCTAGAGATATTAAATAATATTTGACAGTAAATGACATTTTACAATGAAGAGTGTTAGAGATATTAGATAATATTTGAGGGTAAAATGATATTTTACAATGAAGAGTGTCAAAATATTAGATAATATTTTAAAGTAAAATGATATTTGATTATATAAAGGAAAAATGATATTTTCAAAAATTAGTATCAAATTATTCAGAGTATATTAACAATCACAATATGTAGTATAATTTTTGAATAGGTGTAATCGTGCAATAGAAATAAAATCATGAAACTTGAACTTATTAAAATAATATAACACAAATTTTTAAATAGTATTTTTGGTCATGTTATTTATGTTGATTATATTCGTACACTTTCATATGTCATTATAAGATTACTCTAAATAGCAGGATATACTTCAATTAGATAAGAGAGAATGGATAAAAAAGGGTGACAAGGTAATAAAATATGTTAAAGGTAATAGAAAATTGATTAAAATTCCAGAGCACATGACATTCGAGAGATTAATCCAAATTGTGAACAAAAAATATAACATAGATTAAAAGGTAAACAACATTCAAATAAACATGAAACCAAAACATCTTGATGATAGCATCCCTATTGAAACTTCAAATGATGAAAATATTGAGGTTCTCAAAAGTCTATCTAACCTCTTTAAAGAATGTATTTCAATTTTTGTAACAACTATATTTAATTATGATAGTTATGAGGTTCAACAGGTAGATGAGGGTTTACAAGATGGTAAGTCGAGTAGTTATCTACAAGATCATGAGATTGGTTTAAGAAGGGTTTAAAATTTTGAGATCAATCTAAAATAAGAATTTTCTGAGGAAAACTTCGCATATTTAAATGATGTCCAGGTTGATGTATTGTATAGTATAGAAAAATTTGTTCTTGGCAATGAAGAGAAATTTCTAGATTGGAGTGAATTTGATGGGAAGGTTACGCATGATATTCTCATCGAGGAACTGAAGTTCAAGGAAAAAACAAATGTTAATTACGATACTAGAATGTTTGTATTGACGCATTTCATTGGTTACCCAAATTTCCTAACTAGTCATCCACACCCATATCCACGGGCTAAGAAGTGTAAAGAGATGGTGATTCTCCATAAATTGATATATTATTTCCAAGTAAACAACATGTCATTGATACAATAACTCGAGACACTCTTGAGAAGGGATATCAGTTTAAAGTGCATAAGTTAAACACAATCATATGGGAGGTTAAATGTCATAATCAATAATGTAATTAGGGTGCATAGGCAAACAGGAGGGAGAAAGTGACAGTTTTGAATTACGTCATTTGGATAGCCATCACATATGTCCTAGAGATAAGATATTGTCTCATCATAGGGAAGTGGGGGCCTAAGCTTCAGAGCAAATTTTGAAGACAAGATTTATATTGATTGATCATGTGTATTAACCTAAGGAGATCATTATAGACATCGTCAACCCATATTAAATTGATATATCATATGCACAAACATGACAGGCAAGAAATTAGACCTTTCAATAATTTAAGGGCACACTAGAAGAGTTGTTTATGTTGCTATCAGATTATTGTCATAAATTAATAGGTTTTAATCTGGGGACTGTGACACATACACTAACGGATGAGCATGAACGATATAAATACTTTTACATGACATTGGGTTGTAGTATCTATGCATTCCAACAACATATTTGTCCAACAATTTGTATTAGTGTTGTCTTCTTAAAGGATAGATATCTGGTTTAATTATTTATTTTTGTTGCATTGGATAGTAATAATCAGATATACCTATTGGCTTTTGGCATTGGTCCTTAGGAAAATCATAACATATGGTGTTGGTTTTTAACAAAGTTGAAGGATTATTTGGGTGACGTACCTCATTTAACAATAATTTCAAATCGACATGTCATTTTGTTCTCTACAATGGCTAAAGTCTTCCTAGGTATGCATTCTAGTTGTTGTTGTCATCACCTTCACTGTAATATGCGATCCAAGTACAAGAAAAATGCAAAAGTCACGTGGATGTATTGAAAAGTAGCTAAGACATATACAAAGTATGAATTTTGAGAGATAATAAAGTCATTGTCCCATGTGCACCCTAATGCATTAGTGTACTTGTGTGAGATGGGTTTTGATCGATAGACAAAGACATATTTCCTAGACCATAAGTACAATATAATGACTACCAATATCGTCGAGTCATTCAATGCACTTGTCAGATACACTCAAGGTTTGTCCATTACTATGTTTGTCAAGTTCATCAGAGGTACATTATAGTAACGGTTTTATGAAATGAGAACTCATGCAAGTAAGTACATATTCAATAACATGTTATAAATGTGTTTATATATACTTATACTTAATTACTTACCATATGTGTTGATATTTATATGATTTGCAGATGTTTGAACCAACCCAATAACATCTTAGGTAGAGAAAAAGATAGTCAAACATATGCAAAAGTCTTCAAACTTGGAGGTACGTCCTATTACATCTCAATGATATAAGGTTTTGGGTAGTGGCCAATATGATGGTATAGTTGACCTTATGGAGCGGACATGTACATGTCAAAAATTTCAACTGTCATAGATTCCTCACATGTATGTCATCACTATAAGAAGATATATAAAGCTCACCACTTGTGTTCAATGGGTGCATCCTTACTACAACACTACCTTTTATTGTGCAGTTTACGCGGAGGTTGTCAATCTATTAAGGAATCAATCAGAATGGTTGCATGCAAGGGAGGCACGCATTATCCATCCACCATTTCTTCATTGTCATCGCATGAGACATCCAACAAATAAAAAAGAACGTCCTTCACAAGGTAAGGTTATTGAACAACAAATTTGTAGTCGATATCAGAAACTTGGGCATATAAGATAGAATTGCAAGAGCCCTGCTCTGATACCTAGATTCATACTATCAAGTTCAACAACTAAAAAGAAAGGTTGAAGATAACTATACTTGTGATTGTACTTGTTCATTTAGATATAAAATTTGTAGTTATACTTGTTACTTTATATATAAAGTTTGTGATTGTGTTTTTTAATTTTATCCATAAAACTTGTGATTGTACTTATTAATGTATTTATAAAATTTGTGATTATAATTGTTATATATATCAATGTTGATTTCATATAAAGGACAAATGCTTATAAGTACATACACAAACATATGGACATACCAATGCATAAAACATATATATAAATAAACATATATAAATATACAAACGTATATAACATAAAAGTCAATCAATATCCTAAAAAAATAATTATGTGGTTAAATGTGTGCGTAGGCGTATTGAGTCCTTAACCACAAAGGATAAAGGTCGGTCGAATGCTAGACACTTGATGCAACATAAAATAAACATACCACAATCACCTACTAGGGGTGTTTACTGTGGTATATCTACCACCCTATACAATGCAAATGGATCATCCCATAGAGTTCAACCCATATAAGACCAAAATGATGTCACTTCTAGAAAATGCAGTATCATAGATGTATAACTTAACATCTTTGTACTAAACATCTCTGGGTCAGTAGTAAAACTTTGTAACGAGTCATCAACTGTGATTTTTCACTCCTTAAAGTCCACGACGCCTATCACTTAATGTGCATTGTTGAAGTTTATTGGGATAAAAACCTGCACACATTGACAAAATACATTTAAGAGACCTTACTTGAATGGTTATTAATTAATTAATCCTTGTAACATAATTAATTATCAAATTTGAACCTCATCCATGACATCCCAAGGTTGCAAATGTAAGTCAGGGGGATAATCTACATCGACCACTCATATGAAAAGTGGAGAAAACTTGTAATTATACTGATCTTTTATCCACGTAACATACTCATAAGAGAGATGTGTAATAAAACAAGTTAGAATTGTCGTCCAATTTTAATGGACCTCCTCCATAAGTTCATGTTGTCATCAACGTAATAATCCTAAAAAAAAATTCAGGTGCTGTAAAAATAGATAATATAACATGATCACACATCTCAATGACATTTTATATTAAAAAAGTAAATTAATTGACCAAGTGAACTCACCTCGTTACCATCTAGATGTGTCCATCACTATACCTAAAAGGAAATTTGGGTCCTCATCCCTATGGCGTACACCTATCTCGAAAAGGCCAAGTTCAACATACCATTTCTTGAAAATTTCCTTGCATTCGATCCTCAATAATCACACAATAGGCCTGGCTTCTTAGATCTTGGGTTTCAATGGATTTATGTATGGGTTTCGAATGAAAGGTCCCTTTTTGACAAGTTGACCATGAAGTGTGCAAAAATATTATATAAAAACAAATAATATATCATTTAAAATTATATTAACTCGTGAGATTTTTTAAATCTATTTCAATACCTTTTATAAGGCAGAAGTTATGACCAAGGAATTCTCAAGAAAAGTCAAGTCGACTATATGAAAATTTTAGACTGGTTGGTGTTAAATACATAAAAAAGGTAAATAAATAATATACTTTTCATTTATAGGTACAAGATTTAATGAAAACTTTAATGAAATTTGTATACCTAAACTATCTCCCTCTATGTCAAGATCTAAACCACATCATCCCCTTAAGAAGTAATGTCAATCAACTCATCATCCTAAGAGGTAATGTAAATAATCTTTTTACCCATTATTTGAGGTGTTGATATAGAACAATTGGATATCATGTTATAACGACAGATAAAAAGTGAATGATCACATATGATTAACAATATTAACATTTTATATTGATTAATTAAATTGTTTACCTTACCATAAAGGAAAGTAATAATAGGGAATCCTCATAGGATGATCCATCATCGCCAACATCCCGCAACAATATTAACATTTTATATTGGTTAATCAAAGTGTCTAACAAAGATTACAATGAATACAATCGATGTTATACATACTTCTACAGTCGAAACAAATGTCAATATGGGATCCCCCTTTGATGTGGCCTCATCAACCCTAAGACACTATCACAATGTCGATATTAACTAGTTAATAAGGGATCAAAAATCAAATGTTCAATTCAGATATAACATATACAAACAATGTTATATTTACATGAATTATCAAAAAAGGTGTTAATGAAGAATCCTTATAGGGTGATTTATTATCGCCAAAGTCCTGTAACAATATTAGCATTTTATATTGATTAATCAAAGTGTCTAATTAAAATTTCAATGTACACAGTTAACATTATTAGTATCTCTACTGTTGGAACAAATGTCAATATGGGATCTCCTCTCAATACAACCTCATCAACCTCGATGTACTGTCACAATGTCGATATTAATGAGTTAATAGGGAATCAAAAATCGAATGTTAAATTCAAATATAACATATACAGATGATGTTATACTTACTTGAACTATCAAATAAAGTGTTAATGGAGAATCCTCATAGGGTGATCTATCATTACCAACATCAAAAGTCAATACATGATCCTCCCTTAATGGTTCTTCATCAAAAAACTGACATTGTAATAGTATTAACAATCATGAGTTAACAGATAATCAAAGTATTTCTGAAATATCATCTCTAAGATACTCTAACAGTTTAGTACTTACCTCGATTATAGGTGGAGATGTGAATGTAGGACCCCCTCTTAACTGTCCATTATTATCATCATGAGGAGACTATAACAACATATATAATTATTGTAAGGTTTACATGTTTGCATATTTAATTAATGTGTCTATCATTAACTTTTTTATCTACATGACAATATTTATGCGAAGATGAGATCGTGTTCTTCCATACTAGTCATCATATCCTCTATACGAGTAATTCAATTTAAGATAAGATTATCCTATCGAGCTAATACAACATCAAAGTAACATATGGAGAAATCTTATCCAGTGACATGGGGATCTTCTGACGTGCACTTAGTGGCAAGGGGCACAACAAGGAACTTCGGTGATATACACTGATGGTAAGGGTCATAACAATGGCGTTAACAAGAATTGACTCAATGATAGTAGGCTGAACAAAATCCTCAATATGAGTGCAGATGATATTCAACGTTCACATGTATCGAACAATGTTGTCAAACTAGTTTGCGGCTTTCTTAACTGGGTTAAAACTAGCGGGAAATTAATATCATCTAACAAATTTTGTTTAAGTAAACTTTGTTATACCTTATTCATATTTTAATCAATAACAAATCATTACTTATTGTATCTCCAGTGAAAATAGTTGGGATAACATCCCATCTTAGGATGTCTTTCATGTGCCACCTTAACATGCATGCAAGTCCTAAAACTAATGTAAAATCCACCCATCGATATAGTGTATCCAACGTCTCGTATATCCAAAACTATAATTTCAATTTAAATGTGTTACTCAAAAATTACAATCGTACTAAATCAATTCTATTTTAATCACAATTATTTTTAATTAATAAATTATACAATTACCTAGAAAGCTAGCGAGAACCCCATGATACCATATTGTTTCATAAGGTTCTCATTTTTCTTTACAGGCTCAAAATCCATACAAATTCAAGAGACATAGTCACAAATCAATCTCTACATCATTTACCACATCTGTACTCCTAATAGGTATGCATTGAATCCATCAAGAAGATTGGTCAATTATAAGATCTTTTAGGGGATTTTTTTCTTCAAATCACTCTCTAATAATCTCATGTGAAGATAATACAACATGACTAACTTTACTGCATTAATGTGGTCCTCCTCCCATGGCCTCTGTTGAAAAACATGACTCAAATTAGCATATGTAACTGACTTATGTCCATAGAAATATGTATGTTGGATTTGATTTGTGGCCTTTGACGGAATATACATGTCAATATCCAACAATCGACTAAATCAAAAGGTTGTCATAATAGCGAACTCTTATGGACTAAACCTGTCGTCAACCTCATTAACTCTAAATCGTAACTCATCACTCGAGTTTGCCTTGTTTACCTCTCTTAAGATGAAAGAGTGTACTAACACTCTATTAAATCAGTTATCCTTAAGGTCAAGGAAGTGCCCAAAATAAGTACGCCAAAACTTTTAACTACCACTATGTCAATATTTTCTTAATCATGGCTCCTACATCTCTATACCCACGTGTAGTAACTTAAGCCTTCAAGTGTTTTTCAATAGAAAATCTCATTTTACCCTTTTCATCATCCATTTTTCTCTTTTGTGAAGCTTTCTGTAAAATAAATAAATTACAATTATATCAATTTTATATTAAAAATAAGTTAATTCTTAATATAAATGTATTATTCAAAAAAATAAACCTCGAATTCAAATTCTACACGTCAAAAAAACCCTAAAACAAAAAATTTTAATTTGCCCCCTCATATGAAAAATATAAAAAAACACCCATAATTTCAAATTTTTATTCTATCCCCCAAACCCCACCACCCGAATTCATGTGGTGGGAAAACTTTAAAAAACCACAATTTGTCCCCCATCACACGAATTTGCTTTGTTAACTTATTTTTGTAAATTTACACTTTTACCCCACCACACGATTCATTATTTAAAAACTTGTACTTTGACGTGGTTTAAAAAGTTTGAAAAATGCACAAACCTCCCCGTCTTCAGAAAATCTCACCACACGAAATCGTGTGGTGAACAAAAACTTCAAGTAGTGACTGTCGACTTTGTGTGATGAGATTTCACCTACCAAACTTCATTTTTCAAATCTCATTTAATCAATAATCAACTCTACACCTAATACAATATAAAACTCCTAAGAAAATTAAGCCAAAACACCAACAAATTAAGCAATTTCATCAAATGTTTCAAATCGAAACCTTAAGTCTAAATATCCAAATATCGCGTCTAATCGGTTAAATCTTACACTAAAATACATAAAAACATGACAAGGATTATTTTACTAACATTTTCATCCATTTTGGTCATTGGAAATGTCACCAAAATTGTCTAAGAAAATTGGCCCAAGCATTTGCGAATTCATGCACCCAAACACACGTTTTCATGTGGCTGGGAAGAAAATTTTATCTTTTTTTTCTTTTTTGATGAAGGGCAGTTTTGTCTTTACAGTGAAAAAGGCAGTTTTGTTTATAGTAAAAGGTTTGGACAAATTCTTTTTGCCTCGTCAGTTTTAGGTAAATTAATTAATTTCCTAAAACTTAGCCTTTAATAAAAACAATCTTATTTGGATAATATTTTGTCTACATCATTTGTTGTAACTTAAAAGAATTTCAAGTCTGTTGCATAACATGATTAATCACACTTGTATTTTTTTTAGAAAAATTATTAAGATAGAGCTCAAATACCCAATGATGGAGATAAACATATCACCATCAGCCTAGTTCAAGATTTTCATTGCAGCTGAAATAATTAATGAATATTAAAATTTATTATTACAAGATTGTTTTGGTATAAAATTGATGAAGTAATAACTATTAAGTTTCTTGTCTTGATTGAGTCACCAATGTGAATTATCATTTTTTGTGGTTAAAAAATTGAACAATGAAATGATGAATTGATAGAAATTAAACCCGGAAAGAAAAATATGAAATTTTAGAGTTTTTTATTTTGGAAAAAAAAATGCAACTCTATCACTGTTTGAGTTTGATTTTACTTAATTTATATAAAACGACATTTTATGCTTTATGCTTTATAAAACATCATTTTATCCTTGTGTGAAAGAAAAAAAATTTTAAAAATAAGACTATGTATAATACCATCATTTAATACACATTTATTATCATAAACATATAATATTTTATATAGCCAAAGGACTATTTCTCCCTTAAGTTTTAATACAAAAATAAATACATACTTATAGAGTTTTAATAATTCAAATACTTATTTATAAGCTAATTTTTATTAAATTTTTTTATTAGAAGTAAGGATGAAATTGTTATTTTACCTTCCATACTAAAAAATATATAATTTTATCTCATTTCCCTTTCGCCCAGGTTCTGAAAAGTTACTCTTCACCCTAGCCTCAACTTTAAAAAAGTGACATTTTAGCCCCACAAACCTTTAGAGTTTTCTTCTCTTTAGCGATAGCGATGGCAATAGCCACCATTCTTCTCTCTTCTCTCTCTGCCACCGTCGATGATGTCCTATGACAGACAAAGAAACACTAACTGACGATGAATTAAAGACAAAGAAGCCCTGGCCAACTTCTCATATCTATAACATTTTTCGTCAAATCTGCCCCAAATAAAGTTTTTATCATACAATTCATCTTCGTATGAAGTTGAATCAACAAAAAATGAAGTCAATGCTGGAGAAGTTGAGGCCTCATCGCTCTAGTGTTGGAGAAGCCAAATTCTTCATCTTTAATCCATCACGCCGATGCTTCTTCATCGTTAGCAGTGGCAAAGAGGGAAAGGAAAAGAATGGTAGTCATCACCATCACTATCATCGGAAAGAAGAAAATCTTAAGGGTTTGGGTGGTGAAATATTGCTTTTCAAAGTTGAGGCTAAGGTGAAATGTCACTTTTCAAAACCTAGGGGAAAATGAGATAAAATTATATATTTTTTAATATGGAAGGTAAAATAACAGTTTTACTTTTGCCTCTGATAAAAAATTCTAACAAAAGTTAGCCCATAGGTGAATGTTCAAATTTTTGAAATGCCACGAGTGTATTTTTGAGAATAGGCTAAAACTTGGGTGGGAAATAGTCCTTTGGCCTATTTTATATATGTCTTGATCTAAAGATACAACTAAACTTATTGAAACAGGGAAAATAAGACATCGAAAAATAGCCCACAGGTTATTCCCATCCAAAAATTTCTCTTTTCTCATGTTACCATTTTTTATCTTTCAAAAACTCAAATATCTATCATTTTATCAAAATTCACTTTTAGGATTAAAGGTAAAAATGTCAACTAGCTAAAATATTGTTTTAAAAAACTTATCACATTCCCCCCTTTGTTTCAAAATTTAAAAAATTTCTCTCACCTAAGGTTTAAAAAGTGACAAATTCACCCCTATAGTTTTGAAATTGTCACTGTCATTTTTGTCCCTAATCTCTCTTCCTCCATTTCCAAAAAACTTAGTTGTCTCTCTCTCTTCCTCCCAAATCGCCTTCATTAGAGACTATAACGAAATCATCTTCGTCTTAAATAAAGATGATTCATCGTTATCACATGAGACGAAGACGGTCGATGATGGAGGGAGAGAATAAATAGTCGGAGATGACAAACTTCATCGTCTCTGATGACAGTTTTAAAACCTTTAGAGAAATTTGTTATTTTTCAAACCTTAGGTAGAGAGAAATTATTAAAATTTTAAACTAAGGATGAAAATATGATAAATTTTTATTTTTTATATTTTTAATTAAATGACATTTTTATCTCTAACTTAATAGTAAATTTTAACATAAAAAAGAGTCTTTGAGTTTTAAAAAAATAAAAGATAAGAATTTAAAGAAAAAAGAAAAAGAAAAATCTTTGTATGAAATTAAACCCTTTGGCCTAATTTTAAAAAAAAAAAAAAAGTGTATTTAGTAGCTAGCACTTTTGAGTGTTGTGTGCCTGAGCTCAACTATAATTGCAAGTACTTTTCTTTTTCAAAAGAAAATGGCAACGGTCAGTTTTTAATCAGAAAAGACAAGCTTTTGGTAAAGCAACGGTTTGATTTGCTAAATAGTACCATTGTTGCCTTTTCCTTCCTGTCTTTTCCATTTTTACCTTTCAATTTCCCCTGTACCAATAAATTGCACTACTGACGCTGCATGTGCCAAGAATTATGCCTGTCTCGGGTACGGCAATCACCACTGTAATTCCCGTAAAAAGTGAACTTCAAACTTTACTCCGCCTCGAGAGATTTTTATATATAAGAGAGGATTAATTTAAATTTTTTTATAATATTTTAAAATTAAATTATTAATTAATTTAGTATAATAATTATAAGACAATTATTAATTAATATAGTTAATTTAATAAAAAAAAATGGTTCAACTCAAATAAAGATGCTCATAGGGAGAAAAAAAAAAACTTCACGTGGGCAAAATTAGGTGGAACTAAATATTTATTTAACTGACTATTTAAAAGAAAGTAAAAACCCAGTTCATTTTGAACTAGAAAGATGGTTTCATTAGTATCAGAAAGAACATTAAATTTGATTAAGCTTCTAGTAGCTACTATTTAACACTAAAAGTTTTAATATTCTGATTCAAATAAAAAGAATACACTTGTGATACAGTATTAGAAATATTCATGTATCTCCAATTTGATCACTTCTTTGTTTCTTCCGCTGTTGGCTTGGGCTCCTCTGGTGGTGGAGGTGGAGGTGGTGGTGGTGGTGGTGTTTCAGCCGAGATTCCACCGTCAAGGCAACTTCTACACTTCTTTTCAACCCAACCTTCGATGTCATTCTCTCCATTACCACCAAAATGTCTTCCACCACAAAGCTTAGCAATGATCCCTGCAATAACACCCACAATGGTGATCACTGCTAGCACAACCACAAGTGTTTCGATTGATCTGTGCGTGCAACAACTTGCCTCTGCTCCTGCATTCGCTGTCTCTACTACCGGCGACGTCATCTCATCTTTTAAGCTTGCCTTTAAAGTACCCATGTGAAGGCTGCTGATGAAAAAAGTATGCTGGAAGATAGAGAGTTGAAATTAACCACAACAAGAAAGCGTTTTCTTGCAGAGGAAAATATGCAATTTGAGAGTGAAAAGAACAAAGGAATTGTGGGTAGAAAAGAAGAGAATGACAAACACTAAAATAAAAAAGAACTTATGGCATACGACAGAAAAGTTGAACACTAAAAGATTGAATCTTAATGTATGAAGAGAATAAGAAGAAGATGGGAGTGAGAGAGAATGGAAGACTGGATTGTTGAGGAAATTAACTTGAAAACATAAAAACTACTGAGAGACTGTTTATGTGAACTTGAAACCAGTGGAGTAAGTATCATTGAGAGGGAGATTTTAGACTTGTTATAAAGGTAGGGGAGAAACTGAAATAGGATTCTTAGTATTGAAGATGTCTTTCTATTCTACTTTTGGTACTTTTGCATCTTTTTGTAATGAAAAATTTTCACTCCGGGAATCTGTCTTTTGATATCTACTTTGGATTATTTTTATTGATTTAAGATGGTGTGAATTTTGAGGTGAAAATTAAGGTGAGGGCAAAAATATTTTATTGTATAAATGGTGACGGGATAGTCTTGGCTGAGTCTGACTGAACCCAACTGTAAAATATTTGATTTCTTTTTCCCCTATTTGTCCTTAGTGATATCACATGTTAATGTTCCAAGAACAAAACCTAATATTTATGGAGTGAAATAATTTTCCCACCAAAGGTCCAAAAACTTTTTTTTTTCACCCATTTAATATATAAATCATGTTACTCAACCAGCCTCAGAGGTAGCATTCTTGAGCCAACACACCAACTCTTATTGCCATTCCTCCTATTCCATGGCCATACTTCAAACCCAACAATCTCACAAATCGGCAACACACCCACACACCATCCTAGTTTCACGCCAACAATCTTGTAGATTCGTGTCTACTATTTTTCAAAATTGATTAAACCACACGAAAAATATAAGTTGTTGATGGCTGATTGGCTACCAACAGAGAAGAAAAGTTTGGTGGTGTGTCCAAGTCAATTCGATATAGTTGGGCTACATGGTCATGCCATTGTAATATGGATTTGTGGTGTGGTCATGTGCTACGATTTGGGGTGAGTTGCAGTCAACCTTTATGAGGTTTGATGGTTGATGCGAGCCTTGATGATTTGATGCAAGACCCAACACTCAAGAAGATATTTCCCTAAGATACAATCGGTTTCGTCATATAATTAAACTTTGACCTGAATAGATATGGAATCGAACAAACTTTGGTATCGTTAATAGTGAACACCACAAGATGAATTTTGATAAATTTAAAAAATGTAAACTCAACAGTAAGCAATCTATTGCGAAAGTCGGTCAAAAAGATGCATTCATTATAAAAAAAATTAAGTTTTATAGTGCAATGCCAACTTAACCCTAGAAACTACCTATGATCCAATGGATTTTCAAACTTTCCAAGCCCATTACTTAATTAACTACCCAAACACTAATTAAATTAATAGAAAATATGTCAATTGGGCTCAATAAAGTCGAGCCCGGTCACAAACAATGGCCTATGTCATAAAAATCGAAAATCCTAAATTTGGTAAAATGAAAACTATCTAATACACACTAGAATGGTCTTTATTTGGCCTACAAAATTGGATGTAATCGGCAAACTAGTTGTCATTATAGAGATTGAAACGAGCTTTGCGTTGATGTATTACAAGCCCCGTAACTCCTCCCGAATCAAAAGTTATGGCTGTTCAAAGTTCATCTGCGTGCTTTGGATTAGATTTCTCTATAGGCTTGGGCCTGAATCAAGTTGACCTCATTGTTGGCTCCTTCCAGCATCTAGTCATCCTTGAGTGAGCTAATTTTAGTCTCTAAGCCCTCCACGAGCCCTTCTAAGGCCTATCGCACTTTCTTAGCTCTGCTCCTTGTAATTGGCCCAACCAAAATGTGTAGCGGATCTTCTTGCTGACTCAATGCTTCAATTTATGTTTAAAAAGGAAGTTGCATTTTGGGATAAATTTTGTTTGACTTTTCCTATATTACAATGGAAAAATATTTATTGAGCAATATTATATGTAGTGTGTACATATTTTTTATATACAATTTATATATACAAATAATATATCATCACGTGATTAAAAGTTATTTTATCTTTAACAATAGTTGCCCTTGGTGGTGTGTGAAAAAGTGGTGGGTAGGAAGGTGTCACTGACGGAGGCATGAATTTTTGTCGACGGAACTCAATTGAAAACCATAAATTTTTGTCAAGGGTCAAACATATTTACAATTAAAGCCTATTTTATTTTTAAATTGAAAGGGGGCCAATGTCTCCCTTAGCCCTAATGTGGCTTTGTTCATGATAGGAGATCAAGGGGATATTAATTAAAATAGGCAAAAAATTTTTCGCTTATACCTTTTTAGGCAAACACACAGTAGTGTAGTGCGTGCCAGTGTGCAGTGCGTACAGAGTGCGCGCACCCTCATATAATATATATAATTAACTACATGTACACTTTCTTTTATATATATATATTAAATAATATAATATAATAAATAAATATATATTAAATATTATAATATTTAATATAATATACATAAATAATAATAATAATAATTTTTAAATATATATTATATATATAATATATATTTAAAAATTATTATTATTATTTATGTATATTATATTAAATATTATAATATTTAATATATATTTATTTAATATATTTTTTAAATATTATATTATATTATTTAATATATATATATATATATATATATATATATATATATATATATATATATATATATATATATGAGGGTATGCGCACTCTCTACGCACCGCGCGCACTGCTCGCACTCCTATATATATATTAAGTTTCTAAAATTGTATTTATTTTGTGATTGAATTTCTCAGTTTAGATTTTTATGGTGACTTAGTTTTTCTTGAATTGAGTGGGCGAAGAAAATGACGGTGATGGTGGTGGTGGCAAAGATTTGTAGAAAGTAGAGAGAAGTGGGAGATGGAATGGAAGACTCAAAAAATCACAACCTAATCATTATGATTTTTGGTTGTATTGTGATTCCAATTACTGGCAAAAGAAAAACAAAATGATATTTTTACCTTTATATTATTTAATTTTTGTTAACAGAGTTGGGTTTTAGTTAAAAAATATGATTTATACAATTAGTTGGCGGAAATTGTTTTTTACAGCAAACCTTGGGTAAGAAAATGTTATTCACTTGTTTATGTGTTTCTTTTTGAAAGCATCCCACTTTGTCACTAGTCACTTGGTATTATCTTGTCTCTTAGAAATGTGAGAACTTTAGTCTCTTTCTGTGTCTCATTGTGACCTCTCCCAAGTTGACTATTTTGTCAATTAGGGAGCAGTGCCCCATCCGATGACCTTTAATGGTGACATTTCAGAGAGCAAATCCTGACCACTCCGCTGAAATATGTTTGAATTCAATATTGCCAATTTAACAGACAGAAACATTACTGATGTACACAGATATGCTTTGACTTTCACGCAGGACTTTGATTTGCAGTTGAATTTTGAATGCAATACAGACATTAATTTCTGATGCATATGCAACATAATAGCATGTGAAAACCCGCTTTGCTGAGATTGGATGCTTGGAGGAATTTTATTTTTTTGTTAACGGGCAATCTTTATTTAAGTGAGAATATCCAATATTATATTAAATTTAGAATTTGATTTTGATATATTATAAAAAATTTCAAACTCATACATACACCCTCTTTCTTGTAGGTATTCAATTTTTACTATTTAAACTATCCACTTACTTCAAAAATTTAAAATTACTGCCATTCAATTTTTAGTTTAAATTAAGATTGAGACCATAATTTCCACAAAAATTTAAAATATATACATATAGGAAACTGAAATAAAACAATATAAAATATACAATTAAAAGAAAAATTAAAAAAATAATTGTAGATTTTACATACTTTTAATGACACCTTAAAATTAATTTTGTCTGTTCATCATAATTCCAATGTCTTAGGAAGAAAGTCTATTGCAAGTAGAGGCGGGGATAGGTCAGGTTGACCCATGAAAAGTATAAGACCCACAATTCAACTTTATATAGATAGGATCAGATTGGGCTTTATAACATCTGGTTGAGCTGACCTTATAGTACCAGGCCAACCTGAAATTTAAAAAATATATTTTTAATTAATTTTTTTAAATTATGTTTTTAAAGTTATTTTTCAATTATTAAAACCGATAATAATACTTCGAATATTTTATTGATAATCTTTCACTTGTGACAGAAGAATGTCGTGGTTACATCATGGAAAATGTTATAATATAATATTAATTAATTAATTTACATCTTATACAATTACAAAAATAAATACAATAATATATACATCATCTATCTACTTGTCTTCAATGCCAAGATTTTGAATTCTGCAAAGTTATCTTCAGCAACCCAATTTTGTAATTTGAATTCAACTTTGACCCAATCCTTCATACACATGATTGTCTTGACCATATTTGAGTGTAAATTGGATCATCTATCAGCCAACACATATTCGCCTACATTAAAACAGATTCTGATGCTACAGTCAACGCCAAAATAATTAATAGATCTCGGGACATGGCGACGAGCACCTGAAAAGTTTTCGCCTTTTCTTTCCACAATGTCAAAACATCTAATTTCTCAGGACCATATCGTTGAATAATTTTTGAATGATGGTCAATATTAATATAACTATAAAATTCACTATAATTTGTACTCTAACCTGTAGTCTGTTTACCTTTGCATATGAGCGACCATATGCATGACTTTTTTCTGTCTGAACTATTGGAACTTACCTCTGTTTCTGAACTTTGTCCAACCCTTCCATATTTTTGTTTATAAATGCTATACATTTCCATTATAAATTATGTAACATTGTCTACACAATTAGCATTGATAATTAACAAATGCTTTTGCCCTATGATCGAAGATAGTGGCAATGACATAAAGTAAAGAAATTTCATTCTAATATTTTTAAAATTTTTATTTCACTTGGCTAGATTTATTTTCGAAAGTATTTTGATACATAAATTCTTTAAAAACATTACTAATTTCTATCGTACTACACAAAATTGAATAAATTCTTAGATAATACATATCTGAGCAATGGTCCATGGTCGTGGCTATCTTCAATGGCTCTAATATATTCATTAGAGCCATAACAATCTCTCAATGATAATATGTCAAAAAGATAGTATTTTGCAAATCTTTGGTTGAGTATTGAAGAACCGTGTTATATGGACTTTATACCCATTGCATACTTTCAACATAAGGTATGTTGAATTCCATCTAGTTTTAACATTTATTTTTATTTTTATTTTTTTGTCTTAATCTCATTGATTTACATAATTCATTATATGTTTGTAAATGTGATGGGGATGATGAAATGTATGTGATGATATGTCTAATTGTTTGTATATGGCCTTTAACCAAACTCAAACTATCTTGAGTTATTAAATTAATAATATGATATGCACACCTAATGTAAAATAATTTTTCATTAAATGGAAAAGACAAATGATTCTACATCAATTCAATAACTCTATTATTATTTTTTGCATTATCTAAAGTAATTGTAAAAATAGAATTATTAATATTTTCCTAAAAAATATTTGTTAATGCATGATAAATTGTGACACCATCATGTGGATATTCTAAATTTTTACATGCAATAATTTTTTTGCACAACTGCCAATCAGAATTAATGAAATGAGCAATTGCATATACGTAACCTATATTTTGATTTATAGTTGTCCATAAATCAATAATTTTTAAGGATGTTTGAACTAAAGGTTGACCTAAAAATTCTTCTAAATATAGGTTGAACATTATTTTGCATCATTCATTCTAAGATTTCATTTTTTTGCATAGCTAAAAGGTTGATAAAAAGCAATAACATATTCGGCCATATAGTCTCGCATCTTCATTTAATCGTATGTGAAAGTTAACATTTCTCCCATGCATCCAAAACCGTTTGAACCTCCTATTGAACTAGTGGTAGGATCAACAGATTGCGATTGGGTAAAGGCAATTTGTTTTTGCCCTCCCAGGTCATGTGGAACTTTTTTACAATAATCTATAATATGTCAGCAAAGATGTCCTGTGCTACTCATACTTGCACATGCCAAACATGACCTGTAATGTTTACATACTGCTCGATGAATTACTTTTCCTTCAATCATCTCATGTATTTGATTGAAATAATCTCACACCATTGACTTTTGTTTTCTTTTTCTCTTTGTCAAACTTGTGGCTATACCATTTTCATTAGTTGGTGCTCCACTTGTTCCGTATTGTGCATCATCAAAATGTCATCAGTGTCAACATGATAATATTCAAATAAATTAAATTCATTTGACTTTGGATCCATTTGTTAAATTTTTTTTTTTGACAAAATTAAAATGAAGACGAAATTATAAACGTAGAGAATTATTGTTTGCGAATTCAAATAGTTTCATAACAAGAGTTTATGAGAACAAATAAGATTAAGAGATTGAGAGTGTGAGTTGTGTAAATAAAATTTAGAGAAGGGATGAAATTTGGAAAAAGAAAGAGGGGGTTTGAGTTGTTTATATATAATGGATAATAGGAAAAAAAATAAAAAATAAAACTAAACAACTTCATTTAAACTTTTTTATTTTTTTAAATATTGCAACAATAACAAGTCGGGTTGTGTTGACCTATGCACCTAATACCTAAGCCCATAGCTAGTTAGGTCAGCCCATTGGCCTAATGTTTAAGCCCATGACAAGCTATTATAGCGGGTCGACCCATTTGTTGTGTTTTAGACACCTCATAATTGCAAGACTCAAAAGTCTATTGTCGGTAGAAAAGGCCAATGGGTAACTAAAAAAGAACTATTTATCTCTGACCATCTAAGATAATTAGAGGTCGTAGTGGATGGATCGAGCCTAAGGCTCGCATAGTAGTGGGCTTTATGAGTCGAGTGAGCTCGATGAAAGTATGAGGCCTATGGTCTAACCCTATATACATAGGGTCAAGCCGACCTATCAATTTTCTTAAAAAGGTATTTTTTGATTAATTTTTTAAATTAATTTTTTAAATGGTCAATAGTAATAGGTCATGTTAGGCTGGCCCACAGGCCCTCTACTTAGGCCCATGACTCAGCTTTACCTACTATAATAATGGGTCAAGCCCTTCCGTGTTGGGTTCAGGCCGCCCTAGCCTAATTGATGCCTGTAAAGATAATACAAGATATTGCACTCCAAATAGTACTATCATAAAATTTTTTTTCACTTAAAACATACTTTGATAATTTGAAATTGGTTAAAAGACTTATTTCCACCTAAGGTTTAGTGAAAAGCCAAAGTCTCACATGTTAACTTTTAAAAACTCAAATATTCACCCATCTGTTAAAATTTACTGTTAGAGTTAGGGGTAAAAAATGCCATTTACAAAAAATATTTTTAAAAAACTATAAATTTATCATATTTCTCCTCTAGGTTTAAAAATCTAACAAACTCCCCCATCCAAAGTTTAAAAAATGACCATTTCCCCCTTAGGGCTTTTCCAACTACCACTATTAGCAGTTGGAGATGGCGACAATTGTGTTCTCTCTTCCTCCCAGCATCTTTCTCAATTAAGGGCCATTGTCAATTGATGATGATATGTCTTCATCTCCAAAGAAAATGAATCATCTTCTTTGTCGATTGGTGATGACCAGAAATTAAGAGAGAACATGACTGTTCTCATCTTCAAACGTCGGCAATGGTGGCTAGAAAAACCGTAAGGGAAATAGTCATTTTTCAATCTTTGGGTGGGGGAAATTTGTTAGATTTTTAAACCTAAGGGAAAATATAATAAATTTTTAGTGTTATTAAATATTTTTGCTAAATAACATTTTTACCTTAACTTTAACAGTGAATTTTAACAAATTGGTGGCATTTGAGTTTTTTAAAGTTAATGGGTAGGACCATGGTTTTAAAAACCGGACTGGACCGGCCGGTCGAACCGATTGATCCTTGAACCGGCACTGTAGCCGGGTTTGGTTGAATGCAAAACCATTTTGGAATGAAAATCGGATTGGACCGCAGTTGAGCTGCAGTCCAACCCGATCCACTGTAGAAACCGGTTCAAGGCTGCATATGCAAAATAAAACACTATTTTTCTTCTTTTTCTCTTCCCTTGCAGTGCACGTGACGCAGTCCTCAATTGCTACAGCCGACGAATTTCTTGTTCCTTGCCGACGACGGTTTAAATACAGCTGCCAACGATGACACTGTCGACGATGACTCTGTCGTCGAGGGGTGTCAGTTTGCAGGCTTACAAGGCAGCAGTTTCACGACAACTTTCTAGGCTCAAACGTTGGTTAACGACTATGATTTTTGTTGCTGTTGTGATCGACGTCCGGTGACTTCTCAGGCAACGACGGGAAGCTGATGTTTTGTAAGGCCTTGTAAACTCTTTGGTGGATCAATTGCTTAAGGCTGTGAAAACTTTATATTATAAATTCACAACATGCTAACTTCATGATATAAGCAGCCATTACTGCAATTGATAAGTAATGGCATGATATTGCATGTTTCTTGTAGTTGTGAATTTGATACGTTCATAACATGATATTGCAGTAATGGCATGATATAAGCAACCAACTTCATGATATAATATAAAAAATACTGTATGTTATGAACATTTCAAATAATACTGCATGTTGTGAAAACTTTTGTTTGTACAGTGAGGGAACTGAAGCAATATAAAGTGATAAAAATTGAATTGAAACAAGGGAGCGATCCAAGGTTTATGTAAAATAATAGTTCAATTTATATAGACAAATATAAATTCTTAATTAGAAAATATCAATTGATTTATTATTAATTTATAATTTTATATTATGAATTTGTAATTTTATTATGCATCTGCATTGAATGTCTGGATTGAATGTATTTCATTCGTAATGTGGTTAGTTTCTAAGAATTTGAAATTTTATTATTACGAATGTATAGAGATATGTATTATGATCAAATTACGAATATTATTATTTAGAATGAATGTATGGAGTTATGTATGTTGAAATTCTATAGTTGAATTAAATAATAAAAGTGATTATGAGTTTTTGAGTGTTTGTCTTTCACATAACAAATATTGATGATATTAAATTTTAAAATAAAAAATTATACTTTAGGGTTTAGAGTTTAAGGTTTAAGGTTTGGAGTTTAGAGTTTAAGGTTTAAGGTTTGGAGTTTAGAGTTTAAAGTTTAGGGTTTATAAAAGTTTTTATTTTAAATGCTCAGTATATATTTTATATTAAATGAATATATATATATATATATATATATATATATATATATATATGTTAACTGGTATTTTGATTTTATTGTTATTTTTATATGCAACAGATAAATAAAGTGGAAGTATGTCTTTATCTAGATCTGAAGTTTCTTCAACACTATGTCGAGTGAAAGCTGATATTATTTGGGCGCATGTTTCTGAGAGTATAGATGAGAATGGAAAGAAGATGTTGAAGTGTTTATACTGTGGTAAGATAACTAGAGGAGGTGGGATATATAGAATGAAACAACATTTGGCCGGAAAAAAAAGGGGATGTTGGTCCATCACTAAAGTTCCTCATGATGTTAGATATCAAATGGTTAATGCATTAGATGAGATTGTAGCGAAAAATAAAGAAAGACAAGAATTTCATAGGCACGCAACTCCTTTTGGTGCTACTATACCTCCATTTGAAGATGATATTGTTATTGAAGAATTTGAAGGGTTGTCTCCTCCTGTGAACATGACTGAAGGTAATACTGATATTGGGTCTTCTGGAAAACAAATTAAATTGACAAATGATTCAAAAAGAAAAAGACCAATTGGCATTGGAGATTTTTTTGCTCCGAGGACTACTAGTGGGGCTCAACCTTCAATAAAGAGTGTTTTGGCTGGAAAAGAAGCCAAATGGAGAGCCGATATGGCTGTTGTGAGGTTCTTATATGATGCTTGCATCCCCCTTAATATATTAAATTCTATTTATTTTCAACCTATATTAGATGCCATTACTGCAATTGGGCCTGGATATAAGCAACCGACATATCATGAAGCACGAGTGAATTTGTTAAACGATTCAAAGAAGGAGTGCAATTACTTATTGATAGTTACAGAAAAAATTGGGAAGAAGTTGGTTGTACACTTATGGTTGATGGTTGGACAGATATTTCTAGTAGGTCGTTGATAAATTTTTTAGTATATTGTCCAAAAGGGATTTGTTTTATCAAATTAGTAGATGGATTTGATGTTGTAAAGGGGGCGAACACATTATTTAGGTTGTTTGAGGAAATAGTATTATGGGTTGGGCCTAAAAGCATTGTCCATTTTGTGACTAATAATGGAGCTAATTATAAAGCAGCTGGAGGATTATTGTCTGAAAAATATAAAAATATTACTTGGTCACCTTGTGCCGCACATTGTATCAATTTGATTTTGAAAGATATTGGTGAAATGGATCACATTATTAGAATTTTCAAATGTGCATCTTTTGTGACAAAGTTAATTTATAATCATACATTATTGATAGCTTGGTTGAGGAAGAGAGAAGGATGGAGAGAAATTATACGGCCTGGTGCAACCCGATTTGCTACTACTTTCATCGCATTGCAAAGTCTTTTTGAGCAAAAGCATGACTTACAAGCGATGGCCACTGACAGGTTTTTTATTGATTCTAGATATGCAAAGAGGTTGTGATCATAATTTTGAATAATAATTTTTGGAATGAAATGGGTATAATTGTAAAAGTTGTGGGACCATTGATGTGTTTGCTTCGTATTGTAGACTCAAATGAAAGACTTTCATTGGGATATATCTATGATGGAATGTATAGAGCTAGATTAGGGATAAATAAGTTGTTTAAAAATAAAAAGAAATTCTACAAGCCTTATACTCAAATAATCAAGTTAAGGTGGGATAAGACATTGTGCCGAGGTATTCATGCAGCTGCGTATTACTTGAATCCTGTATTTCAGTATGATCGTGAATCTTTTTGCACAAAACCAGAGGTATTACAGGGTTTTCTGGATGTTGTTGAGAGTAAAACATATATGTTTAATGTTAGTAAGGCGAAGTTAGTAGAAGAGAGTAGAATGTTTCGTGATTGTGATGGGAGTTTTTCACGTCAGCTTGCTATTGAAACATGCAAAACCACACGACCTAGTATGAATTTAATTTATATGTTTCTTATGTTTCGATTCTTTTTTCAATTTATAAAATTCAATTACGTAATTATTTACATGTTATTTTGTATTAGATGAATGGTGAAGAACATATGGGTATAGTACTCCCAATTTACAGAAGTTTGCAATTAAAATTCTTAGTCAAACTTCAACATCTTTAGGCTGTGAGCGTAATTGGAGTGTTTTTGAACGCATACATACTAAGAAGAGAAATAGATTGGAGCATCAACGTGTAAATGATCTTGTTTTTATTCATTATAACTTACGATTGCAAAACAGGTAACACAATTATCAATTATGTTTCATTACATTTATAAATATTTTTATTTACACTATTTTATCATGTTTAATGATTATTTCCAACTTTACATGTACCCTATTTAATGCTCTTTAATCTTTACTTTTTATCATTTTGGCTATTTAGGTTATGTTACAAGAAATCAAATTTTGATCCAATTGATTATGAAAGTATCGATAAAACAGACTTCTGGATAGTAGATGAAGAAGAGGAGTTCGGTGAACTTAATGCAGATGAATTGGATCAAAATGCTTTATGGAGAGGGATCTATTCCTATCAATAATGATTCAACAAATTATGATTTGTCACATAATTTCTAAGGTAAAAATATTTTTTTAGTACTTACATAAATATTTACATACTTATATAAATGATTGATTTTTTAGGCTGAAAGAAAATAAAATATTTAATTATAAATTTTGTAGATAATACTATTGAAAAAGATGGTGTAGAAGATGAACAATTGATAGAGGATGCGACAGAAGCGATGACAGGATCTTTTATCATTAGTGATAATAAAGAATGACTAATTATTCATTTATTAAACTTTATATTAAACAAATTATATTTTTGATATGTTTTGTTAAATGTTGAATTGAATATTATTTGTTTCATAATGGTTATGTTGATTGGTTGATTTTATATTTTATTTAATGCATATATTAGATTTCTGATTTGTTTTAGTGTTCAATAATTAATAGTGTATGTGTTTGTAGAATTGGATTTGTTTTATGTATATGTTTTGTTTTGATGCAAAGTTAATTGTTATTACTTATTATATTTATGTTCAATAATGCATATATTTTGTTAATTGTGAAAATTAAAAAGTATGCACAATATAAAATTTACTGTATAAAGCATATGTAATTACTAATTAAACATATTTTTTTTAGGTTTTTACATAAAATCGGTTCAAACGGTCCAATCGACCGGTTCAAACGGTTCAATCGGTCCGACCGAAACCAGTACTTAAAATGGTTTTTATTCCTATCTGGTTTTGAAAACCTTGGGTAGGACTTTGGCTTTTCACCAAACCTTGGGTAGGAATAAGTCTTTTGGCCTTTAAAATTCAATAAAATTATATGCACAATTTTTGTGCATAATTTTATACACAAACAATGACATATCACAACATGATTTACTCTTTAAAATTTCATATAGTATATAATTAGTCTTATTATTACAGACTTATCAAATAATATCAAATATGGATACAAACTCAATATCTCTATTATACTTTATAAATGTGAAATTTGTTTAAGGGTAATAATTAAGACAATGACAACATTAACCGAGAGAAGACAAAAAATTGAAAATTACTAGACTTTGCAAAGTGAAAATATGAAAACATAAAAATAAATTAAATATATTTTATAAACTAAAAATTAATAATAATAATTTTTTAAAGGGAAATTAAACTAAATACCCATTTTGCCCTCATTTGAGCAAAAATGTTCTATTTTCCTATTCCTAAGCAAAAATGTTCCTTTTTCAAAGTCTCAAAAAAAAGTCCTAAAACTTATTTAAAATAACCAAACTACCCTTTACTACTTCTATATAAGCTCTCACTCTTATACATTTCTCACATCATTTAAACATTCACTCTCACTTTTATTTTTACTCAATATTTGATACTATGGGGTCGTTTAAATTCAAAAATTCATATTTTTGAATTTAAATCGAAACAAGTCAATTTATAAGAAAAAAGTATTTATACGAATCTTAACTTTATTTGTTAAACTAAGTTTGTATGTTAAATAAAGAGGACATTTGGATAGTTGATAATATTTTAGAGGGTTAAATGAAATATTAAAAAAATATGGGGGTATTTTGATATTAAATAATATATGACGGTTTTAAATAAAATTTTAGAAAAATATAAGGACATTTCAATACAAAACAACATATACGAGTGCTAAATGAAATATTAGATAAATATAGGGGTTAAATAAAACATTAAAAAAATATGAGGGCATTTTGATATTAAACAATATATAAAGGTTTTAAATGAAATCTTAAAATAATATAGAGGCATTTCGATACAAGACAATATATGAGAGTGATAAATAAAATATTAGATAAATATAGGGGGCTAAAGAATCGTTAGAAAAAATGAGGGTATTTTGATATTAAACAATTTATGAAGGTTTTAAATAAAATGTTAGAAAAATATATGGGCATTTTGATACAAGACAATATTTGAGAGTGTTAAATGAAATGTTAGAAAAATATAAGAGGTTAAAAATATTAGAAAAAATATAAGGGGCACTTTTATATTAAACAATGTATGAAAGTTTTAAATGAAATGTTATAAAAATATAGGGCATTTCGACAAGATAACATATAAAGGTGTTAAAGAAAATTCAAATAAATATAGGAGGTTAAATAAAATGATAAAAATATAGGGGCATTTTGATATTAAACTGTGTAAGAAGGTTTTAAATGAAATGTTAAGAATATATAAAGACATATTAATACAAGACTACATATGAGAGTATTAAATGAAATGTTAGATAAATATAAGAGGTTAAAGAAACGTTAACTAAATATAAGGGGTTAAATAAAATGTTAGAAAAATATGGGAGTATTTTAATATTGAACAGTGTAATAAGATTGTAAATGAAATGTTAGGAATATATAAAGACATTTTGATAAAATATAGAGGTACATCGATACAATACAATATTTGAGGGGGTTAAATAAATATAGGGACATTATGAAATCAAACAAACTATGAGGTTGCTAAACAATGCGCATACAATGAAAGGGCATTTATGATATTATAAGAATGTCAAGTTCGTATATGTTACCAAAAATCTGTGCATTTTGATATTTTATAATATATTAGGAAGTAAAATGAACTATTAAAAAATATATGGGTCATTTGGACATTAATCAATATATGAAATTAACATTTTTGTTTCAGATAATGTAAGGGGTATTGAATGAAATGTTAGGAAATTAGATGTGACATTTATCAATAAATGGTTATTATGGATTTTGTTTCATAAATATTTAATTTTTTTCCAAAATTTTTTATTGTAGAATTGATAATTAAAATGGTTGATTATGTTGTTGTTTATCTTCAAGGAGAATAAATCCAATATGATGATAACACAATAAATTATGTTGGAGGTTGTAAAAAACTGGTTAAAATTCTCTCTAGAACAACACTTTAGGAATTTATCTAACTTCTGCGTGAACAGTGTGGTATCGATCTAATCAGAAATTACATTCAACTATGTATGAAACCAAAAAGAATTAAGCTTGACTGCTTTATAAAGATAAAAAATGATAAAGATGAGTAAGGCCTTATTGACATGTCTCAATACTTCAAAGAATGTATTTTTGTTTTTGTTACATGTATCGCAATCAAAGGACATGAAAAAGAAAAAGAAGAAGAAATCGGTGGCAACGATGATAGCGAAATGAAAAAGCAATTTACTAGGGAAAACTTGATTAATTTCAGTAATGATGCATTTTATATTCTGTTGAATGGGTTCATAGAGACAAAGAAAGTGTTCTAGATTGGGATGACTTTGAGAGGAATAAGATGACTGGTATTCCTCTGAAGAGGTAGACTTCAGGGATATGTTACCTGTTAATTATAATATAAATAGTCTACAGTTTGAAGATCCTATTATGGGCGGCAACAATTATTCAAGACCTTTTTTGATAATGTCTCTATTGATCCGTTTAAGTGGCTTCGTAATTTTTCTCCACAACTTTTAGCATCATCATGTGGTGTTAGATCGATCCGAGAAGATAATACTATAAAATTTAGTAACATTTTTAATGGCAAAAAACACTTGAAAAATGTTATGGACCAATTTACCCTGGAAAAAAGATTTCATTGCAAAGTGTTTAAATCTGACTCGGGGAAATAGAAGATAAAGGGTTATGATGAGAAATGCCAATGGTTTCCATCGGGAAAAAGAGTCAAACCCAGTCAATTCATCCAAATTGGTAAAATGAATCTAACCCACACATATTTAATTGATCAAATAATGTCATATTACAGAAAACCTGGGGTCTGGGCTTTAGGTCAATTAATAAGATTAAAGTTTATGTTGATTGATTATATTTATTGGCCTAAAGAGATCATTATCGACATTGCTGATAGGTATAAAATTGACATTTTATATTCACAGACTCGATGGGCAAGAAATTAGACTTTAAATTCATTGAAGGGCTCACAGGAAGAATCATTTATGTTCTTACCCGATTATTGCTATAATTTGTAGCATGCTAATCCAACAACTATGACAACTATAGAACAGACGATGAACATCGTTTTAAGTATTTTTTTTCATGGTATTAGGATATTTTATTCATGTATTTAAACAATATCTTTGATTTGTTCTTTGCATTGACGTTGTTTTCCTTAAAGGTTGATATTTGGGACATTTATTTCTTACGGTGGCATTCAATAGTAATAACCAAATTTATCCAATTGCTTTCAGTGTTGGTAAAAAGGAAGATAATGAAATGTGGTGTTGGTTTTTTATGAAGGTTAAAGAATGCATCAATGAAATACCAAAGTTGGCAATAATCTTAGATCGACATCATGTTATATATTTTGCAATGGATAAAGTCTTTCCAAATGTACACCATGGGTGTCATGGCTATCACCTTCTTTGTAATATAGTTCAAACTATAAATGCAACTCACAAGTAACTGTTTATACATTTATAAAATTTTTGTTCTTATTAACATTTTATAAATTTTGATAACGAAATGCTCATATTATTTATAAACTCACAGGTTGTGTGTTTATATTGGAAAGTCACAAAGGCATATATAGAGGCAAATTTTGAGGCTATGATAAGATCTATTGATGCGATGCAACTTCAAGTCAAGGCCTACCTATGTGAGGTGGGGTTTCACTGATAGAGCAAGACATATTTTTTAGGGCACTAGTATAACATAATGACAACTAACATAACAGAGTTATTTAATGCCCTCATCAGACATGCACGGGGTTTGCCTATCATTATACTCACCAAGTTCATTTGGGGCACATTACAATGATGGTTTTACAAAAGGAGAAACTATGCTAGTACGTACAGAGTTAATACTAATTATCTATTTGAGAATGAGTTTTACCCTTTGCTTGTTTATTGACACATGTGTCAATGCTTTTTTCAAATTGTAGATGAATGTCCCCATTATATTACACCATGGATAGAGGAGAAGCTTGGCTGTCATGTGTTAAAGGTTGTGTGCTTGGAGGTTCATCCAATTACAAATGTTTGGTATCAAATTATAGGTAGTGGTGGATACATAAGCATTGTGGACTTTCATGAAATGTTTTATATGTGCAAAAAGTTTCAGTTTTCACGTTTGACATGCAAGCATGTCTTTATTGCTGCAAGACATATGAGGCTTACAAATATGTATACATAGGTTCATCCTTTTTTCACCATCGATTATTATCGTGTAATATATGCAGAACCTGTCAATCCACTCGAGAACCAATCAGAATGGTTACATGCCCCCAAAGAAAGAGTTATCCTGCTTTATGTTCTTGATTGTCATCAATCGAGTTACCTTTCAGACAAAAATCAACGTCCTTCATAGAGGGAGATCTGTAAACCCAAGGTTTGTAGTCAATGTAATCAACCAAGGCATGTCCAAACATAATGCAAAAGCCTAGCAAAAGTTCCGAGCTCTATTCCGTAGGGTTTATCTAGAAGAGATAAAGAAAATAGATTTTCACAACTTTCTATTTAGTTCGATTAATATATGATTTATGTATTTGTTAAAATGAGATGTAATCGATGTAGTTTGATTAATGTTCTATTTAAGTACGTTTTTATATGCGATGTAATTTATTTAGTGTGAATAATGTTTTAATTATATAGTTATTGGAATGAGCATCATTTATGTAATTGTTAGATTGAACATTTTGTTGTTTGATTAATGTATTATTTACTTATGTAGTTGTTGAAATGAATATTATATCAGCATTATTTATGTTCCAAACATGTGTTCATATTATTTGAGTTCAGATTTATACTTTATTTGGTAAGTTGCAATAAAACTGATGAAATGAAAAAAAAAAAATTAAACACATAACCAATAAACCATCGTAAATAAATATATTCATAACAACTCAAAAACCATATGAATAAACAATTATGAATACAAATATACGTCCATGATCAACTTGATGCAATGAAAATATAATTGCAAGGCCAAATGCCAACGCATAAAGGTGGACAGCTCGCAGGGAAAATCCAAACTCTATGAAAGTGCCAAACACTCTATGAATCATAACATAAAAATACTGCAATCACCAAAACCCTCACCTACTGGGAGACACCTTTTGCTAAACGCAATACCTAGTTATCTACTCGTGGTATATGCCCAAAGGTGGCCTAAAAACTTGTATCCTCTAATAATGTTGATATGAATGTCGTGTAAGGTCACATCCAATATGCGAGCCTATCATGTCTGCCTGTGTAATCTACCTTAGAGTCGTATATAGTGATCGACCAATCACAAAAATTAAGGAATCTAACAACTCAATGGGCACAATTGAAGTTTATAGGAATGAAAACCTACAAATATTAAGAAATTATAATAGAGACATGTGTTGTATATAAGTTAATTCAAAGTAAATTATAATAAAAACACGCATATACTATACCTTATAAACCTCCCCCTATGGTTTGTAAAACAAACCGAGGGTATAATCTACCTCCACCATCTTTGTGAATAGCTCAGGCCACTCATACTCTTATAGCGGGGTGGTACTTCAACTGTCATATGTCATCTCTATATGCCCTACAAAGAAGGCGTAGGTCATCGTCCAACTTTATGGAATGATGACCTACTGCTCGTGCTGGTATAAAACATGAATTGTATTATGTTTTGATGAATATATAAAACATTTAACCAAATTCAATAGATATAAACTATTTACATCGTCAGTCAGCCACTCGTGTAGCTCAACAACAATCCTTCAAAAAATATAGTAACAACAATAAATGACAAACCTCAGATAAGGGAGGTGATGCAACCGAATGACCAACCAATACCCCTTCATAACTAGTATCTTGTACAAATAATAATAACAATTTGATCAATGATATTTCATATCAAATATAGTAGCAACATTTCATATAAAATATAGTAACAACAATTAATTACAAACATTATGTGGAAGACATGATGGAATCGAAGGGTCAATTGGTGAAGCTCTCTTAACACTGTCATGAGTACCATGCACAAAGTTAATATATATGTTAGAGAAACGGATAAATACAATTTATAGAAGGAATAAATACGATGTGACTTTGTCACCTAATTGACGGTAACTGGTTATGTACACCTAACGAGATTCAGAAATACGAATTTCTTCTTTTCGAACGAAGCCATAGATATTAAGTAAAAATAAGAGTGAAAGTGAGTATTTAAGTGATATAAGAAATGTATGTAATGAGAGTGAGAGTGAGGGAGTTTATATAAATGTGATGAGGGGTAATTTTGGTATTTAAAAAAAAATTAGGGTGTTTTTGCTTAGAAATAGGGAATTTGGATATTTTTGCTTAAAAATAGTGAAATTCAGCATTTTTGCTTAATGGAAGGATAATTTGGTTATATATTATAATTTCCCTTAAAAAAATTAATATCCCATTTCTTTCTCTTTTATGTGGTAAGTGGCTGGTCATCAGTCATGGGTAACTCCAATTCTTTAGCAAAAATGAAGTTTGATTGGTCCAATGGTACCATAGATTCATTATTAACACTATAATTGCTTTGGTAATCGTATGTGTTGCAATACATATCAATGAGCAAGATTTAATTTCCTCCAAGACCTCAAACAAGTTAAAGAATAATTTGAATGCTTCAGTAAGATCTAAATAATCACATAAATCACCCCAATATATTTTAGAGGCAAGAAATGAAATAGGAATATAAAATATTAGAAGACATTATTTGCCCTGTAACACTACTCTCCAGTACCAAAATATGACCCATTATTGACTCTTGCTTGATACTGGGTGTTTAGATGCACTACTTTTAAGCCGCTTCAGGTATGGAAAAGGAGTTGTTTTGCAAACTCTTTTTTCTTTCCTTTGTTGTGAAAGGAATCATAAAGTATCGTTGGTTGACTTATGTTGTTTGATTACTTGATTAAGCTCTTTCTCTTGCTACCCGTTCTCTTACATGTTGCTAGTGTTGGTAAAGTTTTTGTCGATGGAATCTGATAAGGCAATTGTAGAAATAAATGCTGAAGTGCCAAAATATGTATGTAGGTGATTATTCCGTGAGACAACCTCTCTTTTAATTTTAGAGATCAAAATATTTTTTTTGTTTGTGCCATTGGTGTGTCATGTGGCGTTTATTTATATTCTTTTCCTTAATTGGTCCAGAGCAGGACATAAGTTGGAAGCTGCTATTGAACAGCTGAATGTTGATGTTGCGGGTAAAGTAGCACTTGATTCAGGACTACTGCCTACTTCAGTATGGTGCACTGTTTGTTTATAGAGTTGATGTAGGTTATGGACAGGTAAAAATACTTTATTTTTAATTCAGAAGGAGTTTACCCAAATTGATGTAGGTTATGTCTATAAATTAACATTATTACATAGTAAATTCAAAAGGATTTTGTCAAATACTATTGAGTTTAAGGACTTGTTACAATTTATTTTCTTTGTTTGGTAAGATTTTTTTAATGAGTATTAATTTGGTAAATTTGACATTATGATTAATTCAATCTATTTTGGTTTCATTTGCTTTTTTTGATAATTAGTTTGTGAAAAAAAAAATATATGTTTGAAGGTGTGTGTGTGTGTGTGTGTCTATATATGTTATGCACATTTTAATCTTATCCTTTCTCTCTTTATAATTTGTAGATATTTGAAGATACAAGAGAATCATAAAACACTTGATTATACATGATACATAAATTCTTATGTTACTTGTAATAATTTTTTAGTTTTGATTATAGAGAAAAATTACTATAATAGAAAAAATTATTTTTTATTCGATAATTGTGATATTTTGATAATCAAATTCTATTATCAATATTGTTATAATGATAACGATATTTATCAATGATATTATATTTAGTAGCGAATAAATATTGTTATCACGATGAAGATATTCACTGTAATATTATTATTAGTGATCAATAAATATTACTATAATAATAGAGATATTCATTATTAATATTATATTTATTAATAACCGATAATATTGTTATAACGATAAAAATATTCATCATTAATAATATGTATAGTGAGAAGTAAATATTGTTTAACGATGAAGATAACTATTTTTAATGATGGAATTTACGTCTCTCATTATTTATATTAGCAGTGGGACTATTGTTCCCGTCATTAATATTTTTAACAATAGAAGCTATAACGATGGATAATGATGATTTTTTTTTTATCATTAAAACTCTTTAACGATAGGAAATAGACTTTTAACTACTAATTTTTCCGTCGTTAAAACCTTTTTTTTTTTTATAATATAGGTTCTTGTATATCGATAATTTTTTTGTCATTTAGATAAACATGATATCTTGATAAAAGGCAATATGTGAATGGATGACTAATAAAGTGTACAGTCATCATGAATCCGTACATTACCAACATGACCGAAAACTTATAGTTCACACAAAAAAGAGGTTAATTGTAGGATTTATAGGTCATGGGTTGTAAAGATTTGAATGACATCTAGTGCATTTTGTAGTTGCTGCAGTTTGTGAGAATGAAAATTTGTAAAACCTTCAAGGAATTTGCATTTATAATTTATGGATGAATTACATAAACTTTTTTACATTTTGGAAACTTAATTTCAAATCTATCATTGTTTTCTTTTTTTTTTTTTTTGGTAAATTCAAATTCATATATTTTGCTCGCATTATTTTACAAAGATTTAACATTCTATATTGTGCTTAAACAATTCTCTTATTTTTCTTTGTAAAACTGTTTTATTGATTATTTTGTAATATAATTTTATTATATTAAAATGGAGTGCTAAGGAAATTCGAGAATATGCATTTATTTTTAGTTTTTACTTATTTTTATCTGTAAATTTTTCAAAAATAAAAACTTATATATTTAAATGGTGGCCAATTAAAGATGACCCCTTAAAGATCAATTATGAGAGGGCCCCTTACTATTTGGGCCTTACAGCTAGCCCAAACAAGTCTAACCCGGGCTCCAATCCAAGCAAACACCACAAATATTAATTTATATATAAATATTCCAAATTTATGATCAATAACTCACTCTGCCTCTCGTTCAGCATTTTGTCTTTGCCAAAATGTTAGCCAAACATATTCTAACCAAGCAAATATGGCAGAAGTTTTGATTGAACCGTGATAAATCATACAGTTTATTTCTCTTTTTATGTGGTAAGTGGCTAATCATCAATCATGGGTAACTCCTCCAATTCTTTAGCAAAGATGAATTCTGATTGGTTCGATGGCACCATAAATCCATTATTAACACTATAATTGTTTTGGTAATCATATGTGTTGCAATACATCTCAATGAGCAAGATTTAATTTCCTCCAAGACCTCAAACAAGTTAAAGAGTAATTTGAATGTTTCAGTAAGATCTAAATAATCACATAAATCACCCCAATATATTTTAGAGGCAAGAAATGAAATAGGAATATAAAATATTAAAAGTCATGAAGATCACATTGAAATTAAGAGTGAACTTCACATAACTACTGCATCACACAATTTTATTTACTAAATAATTTTAATTAATCCAAAACATAAAATTTCTGAGTAATAAAAATTTGACAATTATTTATCAAGATTATAGAGAATTGAATAAATTAATATGTAAAATATTTTTTGCGAACTTATTTATAAAAACTAATGTAATAATTGAGGGAGGTAATTGTTTTTTTCATTTTAAAATCATTTAATTATAATAAATTAGTTAAAAAAATTATTTTATATAGTGACTTACGTGAACTGTCTGCTGTCCAGAATGTATGGAATGTTTAGATTAATATGCCTGATTGTTGACTTGTTCTTCTTATTTAGGAACTTGACTATCTTGTTGGAGCTCTTTCAAATCCTAAGAAACCATTTGGTGCAATTGTTGGCGGGGCAAAGGTGTCATCAAAGATTGGGCTATTGAGTCCCTTTTGGAGAAGGGTGACATTCTATTACTTGGTGGATGTATGATCTTTACTTTCTACAAAGCCCAAGGACGCTCGGTTCATCACTTGTGGAGGAAGACAAGCTTGAACTTGCAACATCACTTATGGAGAAGGCTAAGGCTAAAAGAGAGTCTCTTTTGCTCCCAGATGTTGTCAATTGAGCTAAGCTAACAATCAAGCTCGATTCAATTTAAATCATAGTTTTGAAAATTTATGAATTTAAGCTCAAGCTTAAGTCATTTCACCCAAGCTCTAACTAGGCTTGCGAGCTTGAGCTAAGTTTTTTTTTTTTAAATATAAAATCATTATAAATATAAACTCAACTATTATATAAATGCACACTCATCTATACACATATTATAATTTATAAATGTATATTACAAATATATGTACCTTTTTAAATACACACTTATTATAGATATACATTATAAATACACAATCATCCATCCTACCAAGGATTTTAAAATCGGACTAGACCGGCTAGTCGGACCGATCAGACCGTGAACCGGTACTATAGTCGATTGCTGTTAAACATAGAACCGTTATAAAGTTAAAATCGGGTTGGACCGCGATCAAACCGTCGGTTCGCATCTGAACCACGGTCCAACCCAATCAAGGCAGTTCCCGGTTCAGAAGCTTTGTATAAAATTAGCAGTTTTATTTCTTTCCAGTTCAGAAGTTTTGTTTCTTTTCGGTTCAGAAGCTTTGCTTTATCTGGCATACACTTCAGTGGAGTCTCTCTCGGAATCATTCAATCTGGTATTGCTTGTTATGATATGAACAATAATCTTTTATATCTTGGTTATGATATTTCTAGTGATCACAATACTACAAACACCTTACAAATTCTTGAATCTAAGCTCGGAATAAGAGAAAAAGGAAAGTCGCTTTTTTTGTCTTGTTGCACGTTGTGATTTTCTCCACCATGTGAAGTTTACATTTTATGGTTTTTTTTTTTTTTTAAAGGATTTGACTTTTGATCTCTCCTTTGCCGCACTGCTTGGGGATAACATTTACAATTTTGGGGAACTGCTCGCTCATCCTATTGTAAGAATATCTTGTTAAGGATTTTGTTTTCCTGCAATTCTCATCTTTAGTTGTATGTGCTTTGTCAAAAGAGAGTGATGCTTCAATGTATCTTTTTCATCAAGCAAATGCATATGATATAAATTATTTCTTTGCTAGTTATTTGTGCAATTTCATGTAGGTCATCTTTGTTCAATTATTAACACATTTAAGCTAGTGAAGTTGAAGAGAAACTAAAACCCAATTTTAGGTTTTGGTCACATTGTCTATCATCAACGAAGATTTCCTTTGGGTTTGGATTCTTTTTACATATTTGAGTTATAATTAGGTAATCGAGAAATTGGGTTTGTTCTTGATTTGTTACTCTTTGTCACTGGTCAAACTTTAGTATCTTTACAAGAGTAAGATGTGTATGTAAGGTGATTGTTTTAAAGTCAAGGATGATATCATAGAAAGATAATATAGATGGAAGTGGTAAGAAGATAAACTGGGTATTTGTTCATCTCAGCTTTATAATAACCTGCATGTTTACTCAAATTATAAAACTTGATTAGTGTTAGTGTTGGTGTTGTTGGATGCTCCTTGGTACGGAAAGCCTTTAGATGATATTGAAAAGCCAAATTCACGTTAATTTATGACAAGGTTAAAACTTTTGTAGCTCAGTACTATACTAACTTTTCCTTAATTCTTTCTTGCTTTGCAAAGTTTGTTGTTATTACTTATTAGATTTATGTTTAATAATGCATATATTTTATTAATTATGAAAACTGAAAAGCAAGGTTTTCAAAACCGGACCGGGATAAAAACTGTTTTAAGTACCGGTTTCGATCGGACCGGTTGAACCGTTTGGACCGATCGATTAGACCGTTTGGACCGGTTTTATGTAAAAACCTAAAAAATTATATTTATTATTAATTACATATGCTTTACACAATAAATTTTATATTTTGCATACTTTTCAATTTTCACAATTAACAAAATATATGCATTATTGAACATAAATATAATAAGTAATAACAATTAACTTTACATCAAAACAAAACATATACATAAAACAAATCCAATTCTACAAACACGTGCTCTATTAATTATTGAACACTAAAACAAATCAGAAATCTAATATATGTATTAAATAAAATATAAAATCAACCAATCAACATAACCATTATTAAACAAATAATATTCAATTCAACATTTAACAAAACATATCAAAAATATAATTTGTTTAACATAAAATTTAATAAATGAATAATTAGTCATTCTTCATTATCACTAATGATAAAAGATCCTGTCATCACTTCTGTTGTACCCTCTATCAATTGTTCATCTTCTACACTATCTTCTTCAATAGTATTATTTGCAAAATTTATAATTGCACATTTTATTTTCTTTCACTCTAAAAAATCAATTATTTATATAAATGTGTAAATATTTGTGTAAGTACTAAAAAAATGTTTTTACCTAGGAAATTATGTGACAAATCATAATTTGTTGAATCATTATTGATAGGAATAGATCCCTCTCCATAAAGCATTTGATCCAATTCATCTGCATTAAGTTCACCAAACTCATATTCCTCGTCTACTATCCAGAAGTCTGTTTTATCGATACTTTCATAATCAATTGGATCAAAATTTGACTTCTTGTAACATAACCTAAATAGCCAAAATGATAAAAAGTTAAGATTAAAGAGCATTAAGTAAGTACATGTAAAGTTGGAAATAATCATTAAAAATGATAAAATAATTTAAATAAAAATATTTATGAACGTAATGATGAATAATTGATAATTGTGTTTACCTATTTTGCAACCGTAAGTTATAATGAATAAAAACAAGATCATTTACACGTTGATGCTCCAATCTATTTCTCTTCTTAGTATGTATGCGTTCAAAAACACTCCAATTACGCTCACAGCCTGAAGATGTTGAAGTTTGACTAACAATTTTAATTGCAAACTTCTGTAAATTGGGAGTACTGTATCCATATGTTCTCCACCATTCATCTAATACAAAATAACATATAAATAATAATGTAATAGAATTTTATAAATTAGAAAAAGAATCGAGACATAAGAAACATGTAAATTAAATTCATACCAAGTCGTGTGGTTTTGCATGTTTCAATAGCAAGTTGACGTGAAAAACTCCTCTCACAATCACGAAACATTCTACTTTTTTCTACTAGTTTCGCCTTACTAACATTAAACATACATGTTTTACTCTCAACAACATCCAGAAAACCTTGTAATACCTCTGGTTTGGTGCAAAAAGATTCACGATCATATTGAAATGCAGGATTCAAGTAATATGCAGCTGCATGAATACCTCGACGCAATGTCCTATCCCACCTCAACTTGATTATTTGAGTATAAGGCTTGTAGAATTTCTTTTTATTCTTAAACAACTTCTTTATCCCCAACCTAGCTCTATATATTCCATCATAGACATATCCCAATAAAGGTCTTTCATCTGAATCTACAATACGAAGCAAACGCATCAATGGTCCCACAACTTTTACAATTATACCTATTTCGTTCCAAAAAGCATTATTCAGAATTATGATCACAACCTTTTTGCCTTGATTACTCTTTGCATATCTAGAATCGATAAAAAACCTATCAGTAACCATTGCTTGTAAGTCATGCTTATGCTCAAAAAGACTTTGCAATGCGATAAAAGTCGTAACAAATCGGGTTACACCAGGTCGTATAATTTCTCTCCATCCTTCTCTCTTCCTCAACCAAGCTATCAATAATGTATGATTATAAATGAACTTTGTCACAAGAGATGCACATTTGGAAATTCTAATAATGTGATTCATTTCACCAATATCTTTCAAAATCAAATTGATAATGTGTGCTACACAAGGTGACCAAGTAATATTTTTATATTTTTCAGACAATAATCCTCCAGCTGTTTTATAATTAGCTCCATTATCAGTCACAAAATAGACAATACTCTTAGGCCCAACCCATAATACTATTTCCTCAAACAACCCAAATAATGTGTCTGCCCCCTTTACAACACCAGATGCATCCACTGATTTGATAAAACAAATCCCTTTTGGACAATATACTAAAAAATTAATCAGCGACCTACTAGAAATGTCTGTCCAACCATCAGCCATAAGTGTACAACCAACTTCTTCCCAATTTTTTCTGTAACTATCAATAAGTAATTGCACTTCCTTCTTTGAATCGTTCAACAAATTCACTCGTGCTTCATAATATGTTGGCTGCTTATATCCAGGCCCAATTGCAGTGATGGCATCTAACATAGGTTGGAAATAAATAGAATTTAATGCATTAAGAGGGATGCAAGCATCATATAAGAACCTCACAACAACCATGTCAGCTCTCCATTTGGCTTCTTTTCCAGGCAAAACACTTTTTATTGAAGGTTGAGCCCCACTAGTAGTCCTTGGAGCAAAAATCCCCAACCCCAATCGGTCTTTTTCTTTTTGAATCATTTGTGAGTCTAATTTGTTTTTTAGAAGACCCAATACCAGTATTACCTTCAGTCATGTTCATAGGATGAGACAACCCTTCAAATTCTTCAACTGTAATATCACCCTCAAATGGAGGTATAGTAGCACCAAAAGGAGTTGCATGCCTACGAAATTCTTGTTTTTCTTTATTTTTTGCTACAATCTCTTCTAATGCATTCGCCATTTGAAATCTAACATCATGAGGAACTTTAGTGCATGGACCAACATCCCCTTTTTTTCCAGCCAAATGTTGCTTCATTCTATATATACCACCTCCTCTAGTTGTCTTACCACAATATAAACACTTCAACATATTCCTTCCATTATCATCTATACTCTCAGAAACATGTGCCCAAGTAATATCGCCTTTCACTCGACATAGTGTTGAAGAAACCCCAGATCCAGATGAAGACATACTTCCACTTTATTTATCTGTTGCATATAAGAATAACAATAAAATCAGAATACCAATTAATTGTGGAATTTCAACATGCACAACTTCATACATTCATTATAAATAACAATATTTGTAATTTGGGCACAATACATAACTTCATACATTCATAATCCGAATTTCAATATTCGTTATAAATTGTCATATATTGAGTTATTATATGTAAATAGGGTATCACAAAAGATTGATATTTAACTTTCAAATTCTTAGAAACTAACCACGTTACGAATGAAATACATTCAATCCAAACATTCAATATAGATACATAATAAAATTACAAATTCGTAACATAAAATTACAATTAATAATAAATCAATTAATATTTACTAATTTATATATTTTCAAATTAAGAATTGTTATTTTCCAGGCATTCCAAAACTTTCCAGGCATTCAAAAAATAGGCATTCAAAAAATAACAATGGCAAAAGCACAAGGACACTTTAATCAAGGCAGTCACACCAGCTTAATTTCAAAATTAGTTTTTTCCAGGCATTCCAAACTTTTAATATTAGTTTTTTAACATGTAGAAAGAAAGATTCAAACCAATTCATCTATCATCTTCATGCATATTGTTAAATGTTCTCTATATATTATTAATGGTGGGCTCTCTCCTTCTCATCTACACTTCATTTTTCACAATTCACCTTAAATTTTTTTTATTAATATTTTTAGTATCCACATCCTTCCTTTCTGTTCTCTTCTGCTTGAGCTAAAATATCTGTGTATATCTATCAATGGTATCCATCAGTATCTATCTTTCTTCCACAAAACATTAACTCAATTAGCTTTTGAATGTGAAGTCTCACATGTGATGAAAGGGCCAAGAGAGTTCTCTGATAAATCTTTTGATATGATCCTTATAACAGTTTAGTTCAATTGATTCTCTCTTTGTTGCTAACTATTTTGTACCAGTAAGGGACAACCCTTGACAATTACTTCTTGGAGTTTATATGAGTTTCAATATTCCCACTACTACTTAAAAATCTCTGTCTATTTTAAGAATTAACTCTTGAGCTGCTTCAAATCTTAAAACACGCGTTTACATTCATGAACACGTGTGGTTGTGATTCAATTCTTGTTTTTATCCTTTGTCTAAGAAAAATCAATAAAAAAAAGTTATTGATGAATTGATAAAAACTTCAATGCCACGATAAAAACCATTTGTCAACAGTAACCAAAATTGTCAAACTGAAAATCTTGATGGCAATCATGAATATATGAACATGAAAATCACAAGTACAAATATCCGCAACTTCTGAAAATTTAGATTTCCATTTACTATTGATAATATTGACTCTAGTAAACATGATCCAAATATTTAGAAATTAGGTAGACATTGCATTGGAAACTTTCAATCAAGCATGGTTTATATATGTAAATACTTTTTGTTTTTCAATACTGTTTCAAAGCATTGGAAGGAAACACACCAGCTTCCCGTCGTTGCCTGAGAAGTCACCAGTCACAACAGCAACGGAACTCGTCGTCGTCGGCCGTCGTCTGAGACTGAGAAGTCGCCGTGAAAGGTTGCAATATAGCCGAGAAGCTGCTGCTGTCTTGTGAGCCTGCAAACCAACAGCCCTCGGCAGCTTCGTCGTCGTCGAAGGCGTCTTTAAACGGTCGTCGGCAACAGATGAATCGACGACGGTTTCAACTTGTGACGTCGGAGCAAGTCATCAGCTGCAGCAAATCCCTTTGCGTCTGCGTGCACTGCAAGTAACAGGAGGAAACCTTGATATGAACTGTTTCTCATTACGCTACTTTTGAACCAGTGGACCGCCTTGACCGGGTTGGACCACGGTTCAGATGCGAACCGGCGGTTCGACCGCGGTCCAACCCGATTTTAATCCAAAAACGGTTCTAAGCTTAAAAACAGCCGGCTACAGTGTCAGTTCACGGTCCGACCGATCCAACCGTCCGGTCCGGTCCAGTTTTCAAATCCATGCTGAAAAGTATATATAATATAAAATTTATTGTATAAAATATATGTAAATTACTAATTAGATATAATTTTTTTAGGTTTTTACATAAAATTGTAATTCCGGTTTAACTGACTGGTCCAAACAATTCAACCGATCTAACCGAAACCAGTACTTAAAATAATTTTTATCCTGATCCGATTTTGAAAACCTTGCATCCTACTATTCTAATTTATAAATAAATATTATAAATATATGTACTTTCCAATACAACCATAATATAATCATGTCATAAATACACACTCATTGACTCATTAAAAACAACACGTACACATTATAAATGCACATTTCACCGACCCATTATAATTTATAAATATACATTTTAGATATACATATTTTTCAAATACATTCACTATAAACACACACTCATCCACCCATTATAATTTATAAATATAAGTATATTTCCAATACATAGACACAACCACTTACATATTATAAATACTTATTATAAACAACCACTACTCACCTAGCCATTATAAATATATATTATAATCCCACACTCCATGCACCTATTAAAAATACTAATCGAAAAGCTAAATGAATTTAATTTTACAATAGCCGAGCTCAAGTTTGAGCTTAACTTTTTATATCGATATCGAACTCAACATAATTCTATGAAAACTTGTTGAGTTCGAGTCTGGACTTGAAATTGACTTCTTTGAACCAAATTGAATTCAAACAAGCACAAACTTAAGTTTAGTTTGGCTTAAATCTAGTGCTATCTATGTGCAATGATTGCTATTATCCTATTTGTTATCGTTCTTGTATGTTTTTATCCCTTTCCTCCAACTTCTTTTGCACCATTCCTCTTGGATAACTTCTTGTACAAAGTTGATGTAAATTCATATATTATCGTTTATTGAAATAATACTTGATGTATTGATATAACATTTTTATTTTCTTCACGAGTGACTGTTTTTCTTTTTTCTTTTAGTATTCATATAACTAGTTAAAAAAATGGACACCATCAGAGCTTGTAAACGGATGGATATGAAGAATGATTTAATCTCTGTATTATAAGATCACATATATATTGTTACATTCCATGAAAGTCTTTATTTATAAAAGATTTGTTTTGTTATTGGGATAATGTAATTATTTCTTTTAAGGAATGAAATATCTTAAAAGTTATTTTCATGTTCAAAGCTTTCAATATTTTTGAGTGAATGAATAAGTTTATTCTAATTAGAAATTGTTAGTAATAAAACAATGATATTGTTATTATAATTAAAGATTGCAAGAAAAATCAAATTTGATATATAGCTTTATATAAAAACTTATTTGTGGCATTTGATTAGAGCAATGGGAATTTTATCTATAGCATTTTAGAAATGTTACTAAAAATTTTAAATAGTTTTTTGCAAATGCTACTACAAAGTTCATTAGTAGCATTTTTCATAACTAAACAATTTTATATTATAATCACTATGAAATCTTGGGACTGATGTTTTTAGGTTTTCTCTCTGAAAGTTCTAATGTTCTATCAGTTTTGTTAATCTCTGATGTTTAACTCATTAGTGTTATCACTTGCTTTTAATAGCACTAATTGCATGTTATTATATATTTTTGTAGCTCGTAGCTGGAGAACAATATTTCTAATAGATGAAATTAGTATTTCAAAAAAAGTTGAGATCAAGCGAATAACATTTGTAATCACTCACAACATCAATTGCACCACACAAGTACATGCTGGATTGCAAGAACAATTAGCATTGGCCTTAGATTTATTAGCTCGTCCCATAGGATTTTCAGCTGAGTAAAATAGTTAATAACTAACAAATCTCCTTGCTGGGAATTAAAAATGTCATGTTACAAACAAGAAATTCTGAAAGAATCACCTTGAGAAAATTTATCTTTAAGACCATTCCAAACGTCAATTGTATTGTCTAGTCAAATAATGCTCTGTGCAATAGAATGAGAAAGAGAATGAACTGACCAAGAAAGCACCACTGTATTGCATTGTTGCCATGCAGAAAAGGCTGGATTGGTAGAAGCAGGAATTGGAATGGTTTCATCAACGAACTCCAATTTATTATTCAAGAGAAGTGTCATTTTCATGGACATGAACCATGAATGGCAGTCAGATCCAGTGAGTACAGGAGATACAAGAACTAATGATGGATTCTTGTGTGGATGAAAAAAATATGGACTGGAAACAAACTCTTCTAGTCTAGGAGTTACAAGAAACTGATTTGTAGCCACTGAATCAAATGAAAAACAAAGTGAAGGAAGAAAATTCTAGGGATAGAGAGAATGCTTTGATACCATAACAAGAAAACAAAGAGAAAAGAGATAAGCTGAAAATTGAAGCTTGTATTTAGTAAAGAGCTATTGTTCCAGTTATATAAAGAAGAAACGAAAAACTAATGCTGATGTGACAAAACTAATTAACTGGCTAATAACAAAAAACATGTTTTACCACTACTTAACTAACATAATAGAATACAAAACTAAAAATAAATTATGATTATAAATGTTATTTGCTTGATAACCCCTGATGTTTAACTTACTAGTGTTGTTGCTTTGAATAGCACTCATTGCATATTACTATATATTTTTATAGTTTGTAGTTCAAGAGCATTACTTCAAGGGTACAACAGTAGAGTCGAATAACACTAAAAAATAAAATATTTTACATTTATGAGATAAAGGGGTATAAATTTGAAAAAAAAATAAATAATAATAAAGGGGTATGAAATTGAATATGTTGATTGAAGTGTGTTATTAAATAGTTCGATAGATCCTCTCAATAGCCGATAAAAGTTTTCTAGATAATATATGTTACGATTAAATATTTTAATTTAATTTTAACTATTTTGAAGATTTAGTAAATTAAATTAGATAAACGAGGAGGAAAAGGTATTAAAAAATGTGCACTAAATATATTAAAAAGTTTAATATATAATTGGAGAAAGGCATGCATAAATGTTGTTAAATTTTATGTAATAATTAGTGGAGGAATGCTTGTATAAATGCCATTTAATTTGAAAAGTTCCTGGAAGGGTAGAAGAAGTCCACTTTTTTCATTCAAGAAGCTTCAAAAGTAACTTCGAAAGGTTCATTAGGGTTGAAAATTCTGTTGATTAAATTTATCTTAGTAACTGCAAATATATCACAAAATTAGGAATAACTAGAGAGACACCACTATTTAATTTTGACAAACAAAATTAAGTTTGAACTCTATCACAAGATTGTTAGAATGGGTACTCTAAAACCAATAATTTCAGTCAACATGCACACATGCGTTGTATTACGGTGTTAACAAATAATCTTGACGCATTTGTGTTAATAAAATAACATTTCTTCATCATAGACTTTACATATTGTTTTTTATGTAATAAATAAATATCCTTAAAATATTATAATAGAGACTAGAGGATCAACGTATATCTTAATCGTAAAAACTCTATGTACGCTTTTGATTATACTTTTTAGAAACATCCATTGTCTTAGCATTATCCTAACCAAGGGCATATGTAATATAGTAAGATTATCATAATATTGAATGACCTCATTGAAAAATAGTGATAAATCTCACATGTCAAAACTATTTGTTAATATCATGGCGTGATATATTAGTGCATGTTGTATGCATGTCTATTAGATTTTATATAAATGGTTGTTATAGTGTCTATAGAATATGTCCTCTAGCAAATGGTGGTGTATGTGATCTTTTAACTTAAAATTATTATATTGTCTTATGTATTGATTGGTATAATTTGACACTACTATAATATAGTCTTCAAGTTATAATAATTAGAATGTTTATGATTGACTATATTGAGAGAGATATGAAAGACACAGTAGATCGATAAATGATTTATCACTATTAGATAAAAGAATAGATATCTCTTGGGGTATCTTATGGATGTCAATGAGTATTTAAATTTGTAAGCATAATAGAATTGAATTGTTACTCAATCTAATATTATTTGGTCATTGCTACAAAAATCAAATAACATAAATAAATGATTATTTTGAGGCCGACACTATTTTTGTACCTTAATTTTAATGGAATGTATTAATTGATGGAATAATTTAATTGTATAGTAACTGTATTATTGATAAATTCTTGCTTTTTACCAATTCTTTGTCGTTTAAGTTAATATCATGACTTAATTGAGGCCGATCTTAGTATGTGAATGAATAACTAACAAATTATACAATCATCACAAATCTATTTACTACTAACATAATGAAAAATCTGAGTCACACAAAAAATGGGTTTATTACATAATTTATAGGGTATAGGTTGTAAAGAGTGAATCACATCTAGAGCATTTTGCGGTTTCTGAAGCTTGTGAGAATGAAATTTGTAAACCTTCCAAGGAATTTGCATTAGTATTTTATGAATGAATTACATGAATATGGGTTATAATTTTATTTTTTGCACACTTAATTTCAAATCCATATAGGTTGCTTGCATTGTTTTTCAAAGATTTGACATTCTATATTGTGCTTAAGCAATTTATTATTTTCCTTTATAAAACTGTTTTATTGATTATTTTTTAAATTAAATTGATTTTTTTAAAAATTAAAATAGGCTGCAAATGAAATTTGAGAATATATATTTATTTTTAGTTTTTACAGTAAAATTTTCAAAAATAAACCCTTATTTAAATGGTGACTAATTTAAAAAAAAATTGACGCTTCAAAATCATTTTGGAGTGGATCCATCACTTTGGGTCCTTACGGCCAGCCCAAACAAAACAAGTTAACCTGGTTAACGATTGCAGATCTCCAATCCAAACAGTTGCCACAAACCCTAACTGGCACATATATATATATATACTCCCAATTTATGATCTTTATCTCTTCCGCCTCAGCATTGCGTCTTCGCCAAAACCCTAATCAAACCTATTCTAGTCTATCCTAGCAGCAAGAATGGCAGAACGTGGCGGTGAGCGTGGAGCTTTTGGGCGTGGGTTTGGCCGCGGCCGTGGTGACCGTGGAGGCCCTCGTGGCCGCCGCCGCGCTGGCCGTAGAGAGGAGGAAGAGAAGTGGGTTCCAGTCACTAAACTCGGTCGTTTAGTTAAGGAGAATAAGATCAGAAGCCTTGAGCAGATCTATCTCCACTCTTTACCGATCAAGGAGTACCAAATTATTGACCAACTAGTCGGCCCCTCCTTGAAGGATGAGGTCATGAAAATCATGCCGGTTCAGAAGCAAACTCGTGCCGGTCAGAGAACCAGGTTCAAAGCTTTTGTTGTCGTTGGAGATGGTAACGGCCATGTGGGGCTCGGTGTTAAGTGCTCCAAGGAAGTGGCTACCGCTATTCGAGGGGCCATTATATTGGCAAAACTTTCCGTTATTCCGGTGAGGAGAGGATACTGGGGTAACAAGATCGGTAAGCCACACACTGTACCCTGCAAGGTTACCGGGAAGTGTGGTAGTGTTACCGTGAGAATGGTGCCAGCCCCTCGTGGTGCTGGGATCGTGGCTGCTAGGGTTCCCAAGAAAGTCCTTCAGTTCGCTGGGATTGAGGATGTTTTCACTTCGTCACGTGGCTCTACCAAGACTCTTGGAAATTTTGTTAAGGTTTAGATCTTTACTTGTTTTTCGTTGATAAGTTTTATTGATTTGATTGATTATTTATATATTTGGTGACCAAATATTATAACTAAGGTTTAAGTTTAAAGATGTAATCACTATTTATTGTGAATTTTGTTTTTGTGGTAGATCTTATAGATGAATTACAGATTGCATGTTTGGTTGTGTATTTAATTTATAATCACGATAAATTGCTTCAAATACAAGTCAATTGTGTTTCTGTTAGTTCTACTGCATTTTTTTAAGGTTCAAATTATGTTTCATATTCAATTTAACGTTCTGAAAGTAGTATTTCATGTTGAGTTTTCTACCAATTTGTGTTTCATTATGTTTTCCCAATGGATTTGTTTTGGCGCTGCAAAGGTAATATTTTGCATTTATATATATTCTTAAGATTCATGTACATTGGTAGAGCTTTTCACTGTTGTTTGTGGGAGATGTAGTTAAATGTTTATATAATTGATCAACTTCTGTTTTGATCTTTTTTTATGTATTATACTGTTTCATTGTTATTCATGAGGTTCTGATTTTATTTTTGGTTGAAAATGATGTTCATTCTTCAAGGAGTTCTGTTTGATTAGCCGTCATCGATGCTGTCCTTGAGCATTTTTCTTCTGTTTGTAGTGTACAGTTTGCTGCTTTTGCATTGTATATTATAAATTTTGTTGCGGTTATTCCATCTAATTGACATTGGGACTGAGGCCTTTTGGTTTTGCTATGACAAAATTTGTGATAATTGCAAGTTAATATTGAGTGAATGGTTTCTGATGTTTTACTTGGTTAAAATCAACAGGCAACTTTTGAGTGTTTGTTGAAGACATATGGATTCCTCACTCCTGACTTTTGGAGGGAGACCCGATTCCTGAAATCTCCATTCCAAGAGTACACTGATCTCTTGGCAAAGCCTACTGGCAAGCTGCTCATCGCAGAGGATCATGGAATTGATGCTTGAGCTACTTTAGGTTTGTTGAATTTTGGTCAGCCTTTTAGTATAGACTACAGTTTGTTTGTTTCAAATGTATGGTTTTTTTTGGACAATTCTGTTTTAAGATTTTGACATTTGAATCAAATTATGGTTGGATTTGTATGGATACTCAATTTCTTTGATTACCAAAGTTATCATATACTTTGATTCCTCTGTTTTTTTCCTTCAAAATTTAAGAAGGTCGTCATCTATTTTAGGCTACAAATAAGGATTAGAACCAAGAAAGAAATTGAAAGAGTGAATAAATTGATAGTGGAAGAGGCTATCTCGACAAGGTAAAATAGTAATAGATGTTGAAATTAAGTTATGTTGATAAATAAATTCAAGATTTATTAGCCTATTTTAGGGATTGGCACAAAAGACAAAAGAGCTTCATTATGTTGAAAATATTTTATTTAGGAACCCTAATCTCGTTTTTACTTGAAAATATTTCAGTTGTTAAATTTATGGTTTTTCTTTTTCAGCAAACTAATTGAATTTTGTCGATTTTATCGAAGATTTCTGAAGGAGCAGTACTCCGAGTACAATTTTTTTCACATAATTTAGGTGTATAGATGATATATTATCATGTGTACATTGTTCTGTCCTGGATTTGAATTCTGGCCATTCTGGGCAGGCAGGATTTTTCCTTTAGATTTCGATAATGCAAGCACCGCAACATTAACTCATCAATCCAAGGCAACAAACAAAGTCAAATATTTCGTGGCTATCATTTCCATAACTGGTTTCAAGAAGCTCTCGAAATCACGTTTTATATATAGGCAGTTCACAGTTTCTCTTCCACCCAAATTCAATAAATCTCATGTATTAATTTATCCGAGTAATGAAAGAACTTGGTTGGCGGTTAATTTGAAAAATATTTTATTACTAAAATTAGAAGATAATTTTAAAAATAGATTACTTTAAAGATTATTATGTATAAATTATTTTATGTTTGATAAACTGGATAGGTATAAATAATTATTTTTGGTTAAGAATAATAAAAAAAATATTAATATATTATTTTATTTAAATATTTTTAAATATAATTATTTTAAAATATTTTTTTATTTATTATATTAATAAAAAATAATATTATTTTTGTTTTAAAAAAATTAATAAATAAAGATATAATTATAATAAAATAAAAATTATCTTAGTAATAGTTTAAAACTTATTGTGAAAGTGATAATCAGAGCATCTTTTATATTATATATTATATAATTATTAATAATATAATAATGACATAATATTTTGCGGTAGAATTTGTCTCTTATTGACCACCTGAATCTTTCAAGAATCCTAAAGATGTACAAGTGTGCATTGTTTAATTCCTGCCAGTATGGCAACTTGTGTCGATTGTCTGTATGGCAACCAATGGATGAGGGTACACCATCTCATGCACGGTCGTACATTAGGCCAAGTCCTACTCTTAAATTCTAGGTCTAATTGAAGTCTGTCTAAGTTCGAATCCAAATATAAGGGTAAAAATGTCTTTAGAGTGTATTTGAGAGTGTTACATATGTATCTATAAAGTCTTTACAATCAAATTATATATAAATCTCTTTGTCATTGTTATACTATTTTAAAAATATTTATCTAAATATGCATGTAAATATATATCCTTATAGATAAAAAGTGTTACTTAAAATATTTAAATATGATTTGATATGGATTTGTATCATCAAGATGATTGGTTTAAGAGTACCAATTCTAACAATAAACACTCATATATGTGTTATATTAGGATATTAACAAACAATTTTAACATATAATATTTATCTTTACCTTTTGATAAAATCATTCAATGTTATGATAGTTTATTTGCATTATTAGTGTGTTTAATTATCGTACTTCTACAACTATAAACGTATTTAGAATAATCATTTAATATACTTACTGTTCTCAAAATCAAGATACCCTTAGAGAGCGTTTGGTTTGGATAATATTTTATTATCAAAATAAAAAGATTACCTTGAAGATAGAGTACTTAGAAGATTACTGAATATAAATTATTACTATGTTTGATAAAATTTGGTAGGTATAAATAATTATTGTATTTGGTTAAAGGTAATAAAAGATTACTAGTAAATTATTTTACTTAAATGTCTTTGAATATAATTATTTTTAAATATATTTTATATTATTTATCATATTAATTAAAAATAAATTTATTTTTATCTAAAAAATTAATAAATAATAATATAATTATAATAAACTCAAGATTATCTCAGTAATCTTTAAATACTTAAGGTGAAGGATTACCACCTATATTACCTGTCACGTCAGTATTGATAATAAAAAATTACTATAATTTTTTATTACTGACAAACCAAACAAGAAAATAAAAGATAAATTATCAAGGTAATCTTAAAACTCTCTAACCAAATGCCCCTTAGTCCTTTTATTCAATCAAAATGATTCCATTTAAAGGCTTCACATTATCAGATCTTACATCACTCTCTAAGGAAATTTGGATGATTTTGATTCTACTATAAAAGAATTAAAAAACTGTCCCATCAAGTTGATAGGTTGGCTTTATGCTCAGGAGTTAATCTATTTGAGGGTGGATTAACTGTACTTACGCCGTTCGTTGATGCTGCAGTAGAAGTGGTTGACATTTTCAAAGTTTGGCAATGAAGCTTAATAAGCTAAGAAAAGGCTTTGGATCCTCTTAGGATATATTCCAGGCTTGGTGAAGAGGTATAAGAGAATTTCAATACTTACATAGTAGCGGTTTTCAAATTAAGAGTGATTTAAATTTCCCAACCGAGGTTTGGCTTAAAATGCTTTTTCATCCACTAAATGCATAAATCATATTTTTCTATTTAAAATTTAATTTGTTAAAAACAAAAAGTTATAAGAGAAAACAGTAATTTCAGTATTCAAAATTTTTAAAAAGATTTTTAGAAGAATAACATTTTTTTAAGATCTCATTTTAACGTTTTATATACGATAATTTAACTTTTTAATAGTTTTCAAACTTTACATTTTTGTTTATACAATTCAAGTTTAAAAATTTTAGTTATCATAATTGTCATCCATCCAAACCTAAATCCATCAAAACTGTCATCCACTCAAGTCCAAATCCATCATAATTGCCGACCACCCAAACTCAAATCTATTAAAAATGTCAAATATAATAGTTTGATCTTTTTACGGTTATGAAAACCTAAAATTCAATGTTTGTAATTTAATTTTGAAAACCACAATTCTCATCCATTCAAACCCAAACCACCAAAACCTCCATCCGCTTCCCACCAGAGTTGCCACCCACCCAAATCCAAACTCACCGGATTCATTTGTAAGGAAGAAAAAGGTAAAAATAATAGGGAAAAAATAGTGTTAGGATTCTCTTCTATTGATTGAGTTATGTTGTAGATGAGAACATGTTTTTAAGTTGAAGGTACCTTGAGGGGGGAAATGTAAATAATCATTCCCAAATTATTTATTTGTTAAGTTTGCTTTGACGAATGGGATATAATCAAATCATCTATGCTTTTCATTGTTACTTTTTATCTTTATGTAATATTTGTAGTGATTTTAATCCTAAAATATGTTAAATGTTAAAGTAATATCATGCGTATTTATTTTGAGTATATAAATATGTATATACTTATATTTGTTATCACGTGATTGAATATTATTTTATCTTTAATTTAAAATCATTCAATCACATAATAACATACATTAAATATATATATATTTGTGTACTCAAAATAGACGTACATAGTTTTATTGTAAATGTTATCATTGGCACGAGAAATAATGGTTTTAAAATATTACAATTGAAAACTTTTAGTAAAAAGTAATATTATGCGTATCTATTTTGTGTATACTAATGAATATATATTTATATATGTTATCATTTGATTGAGTGTTATCTTATCTTTAATTCAAAATCACTTAATTACATGATAAAATATATTAAGTGTGTATTCATTTATGTAATTAAAGACAATACATATAGTTTTATTGTTTAGAAAACCTATTGCTATTATTAATAAAACTATGCGTATAAACTTTTGATATATAAATGAGTATTCATATAATATGTTATCATATGATTAGAGACTTTTGAATTAATGATAAAGTAACATTCAATCACATGATGACACATCATGTTTGTAGCTAATTATGTACCAAAAAATATGTATATATGGTATTGTTTTATTATTATTATTATTATTATTATATTTTTATTTGAATTAAAGTAATACTATGTATATATATTTTTTAGTATATAATTAGATATTCAGATAATATGTATCATATGATTAGATATTATATTATTATTAATTTAAAATTATCTAATTATATAATAATATATTACTTATATATTTATTTAAATATTCAAAATTAAGAGTAACACTTTGATTTTATTGTTTGATCAATTATGCTCTTTACCTTTTTGTGGAAGTTTTCAAAAAGGGCAAAAAAAAAAAAAAAAACCTAACATTTCACTAGAGCTTTTCTTCAAAGAATTGTAAGAAACTGTGTGCAGCATAACCGGACAAGCACAAAAATGCGGGTAGTAACGGTTAAAATATCCACCCAGCACGTTCATGAGTTGAATGGTCAGGAAAATTACATCTTTAACCTAAACAGTAAATTACATCCCAAAGGTTTGACCTAAAATTATTTTTCCATCCCTATGTGATATCATATAATATATGTAATACTTTTTTACTTAAAATCAAATTCCAATAAAAAAATAAAAAGTGTCTAATTCAAATATTAAAAAATATTTTGATACTTTACCTTTTATTTTTTAACAAATCAAAGAAAATAATGTCACGAAAAAAAAATCTTATGATTACCATATTCACCGTAAATATTAAAATATTATTAAAATAATCTTGATTTTATTATAATTATATCTTTACTTATTAATTTTTTGAAACAAAATAACCTAATTTTCAATTAATATAAAATAATATGAAGAATATTTTAAAATGATTATATCTAAAGATATTTAAGTAAAATAATGTATTAGTATTTTTTATTATTTTTAATCAAATATAATAATTATTTATATTTATCAATTTTTATTAAATTTTATCAAATATAATAATAATTTATACCTATTAAATTTTTAAATAATTTATTTTTATATAATTTTTTAATTTTAATAATAAAAAATTATCTGAACTAAACGTACCCTTACGATGGAAGAGCAAAATATTAATTTAACTATCATATGTTTTGAAAAAAATTGAAAAATAATTATTTCACACATCAAATCAACTGTTTTAAACATTATTTTGGGACATAAATGTCAATTTTTAAAACTTTTAAAGTGCAAATGGATATTTTTTCCCTTTATTGTTTAAAAAATTATTATATTTTTTAAATTTTATTATATCTTTAATAATTTATAATATAATATTTACACTGTTGATTTATTGTACTTTATGTAATTTTTTGGGTATAATTATTATTTTTAAAACTATCATTTTGATTTTGAATTAGGAAGTATTATTAACATCATACACGGATAGAAAAATGTTTTTAAGGATGTTGTAATTTTCTCTATAGGATAATAAATTGAAAAACCAAAATTAACCCCATTAATAATGAATATGGACTGGCACTATCAAAAATGTCCTACTAATAAATAAGAAAAGCGGAGACCCACAAGTAGAGAGCCGTTGAACTTGAATGGAACGTGTGTGGGTATTCAAATTGTCAATTGTTAATTGGCCGGCCTGCCGGTCACTAAAAAATAAAACGCAGCTAAAGAGTCTCAAAACGACTAAGAGATTTGAGATTTAATTTTTGAAAAATAGTGTTTAGAGAGAGAAAGTTGGTATAATTCAGCGGTGTGGGCGATGCTGGAAATCCGCAACATTTTTTTTTGCATGGCTTAGAGGGATTTTCAACCTCTCACCTGCGCTTCAAGGTATTCTTTCAAACATTTTCCTCTTAAATTTTCAGTTTTCACCCCTTTGACTCACCAAGTTTTTGTTGATTTTCAACAAAAAAAAAAGATCTCATTTCGCTTGTCTGATTGGTTTTTCAATCGGCATTGCGTGATATCGGGTTCAATTGTGTTTTCTATGCAATAATGTAGCTAGTTTTTTTTTTTTGGTTTAATTTTGAATCTAGCTTTTATTTGTTAATTTCATATTATTTGGTAGTTTTGAAATTTTGATTTAGTTTTGTTGTTTTCCCAAGCCCTTTTGTGGATTTGTTGTGTACATTGTATTAGTTTTGATTTTCAATTGGAGATAAGGGGATCACGAATTGTTGGTTACAGGCTGGTTATTGACTTAGAGTTACTCGTTTGTGAATAAGCATTTCTTTCCCTTCTTGGCTTCATGGTCTGAACTTTTAATTTGATTAGAAGGGAAAGAAAGCACATTTTTGAAGAAAATAAAAGATTTTAGTATCCTTGTATAGTTTGGATACAATGAGCGTTTCAGGCGTGATTTCTAGGCAAGTTTTGCCTGCATGTGGTAGCCTTTGTTTCTTTTGCCCTGCAATGAGGGCTAGGTCTAGGCAGCCTGTCAAGAGGTACAAGAAGCTGATCTCTGATATCTTTCCTCGTTCACAGGTTGGTATCTTTTGAGTTTGCTGTGATTTTTCGTTTTGATTATCTCCTTGTACTTTATCCACATTTTCATTGCTGTATCTGTGGGTTAATTTATTTTATCATGAAGAGTTAAAGGTAAAGACAAGTTATTTCATGCTTGCTGATTTTCATTCTTCTTTATTTTCATCAAATCCTTCTGTGGGTGTTTGTAAGATTCATGCTATTCACTCATTGAATATGTTTGTTAACTTACGGTTTTCCTGTGGTGGACTGATATTTAAGGCAATATTTTTGTTTTATTTTGACATGCAACTTGTTTATCTTTTAATTAAAGAACTTGACATAATTATCTCTCATTATTTTTAATTCAGTTTTGGTTGTTATGCCAGTAATGGAGAGGATGCTATCTTGGTTTATCCTGCCAATCTTGTTTTAGTAGGATTTGAATAGCTCTGCTTATTTTCCCATCAATTTTTCTCTGTCCAATGCTCATACTTTTATGTAAAATTTGAAATAGAGCCTAGTTTCTACTTCCCACTGAAGTTGGATAACCACTTGGTCTTTGTTTCTTCCAATGAAAAGTGGGTTCTTCAAGCATGCATGATACATACCTTTTTTGTATTAGCACTGTTTGATTTTATGGTAGCTTGATTTAATTTTGAAGATTCTATTCTTTCCTATTTTGAATTTCATGTTATTCCACTAAAATCTTATTTAATATGCACTTTGTTCTTTATAATTTGGTAGGAAGAAGGACCAAATGATCGGAAGATAGGAAAACTTTGTGAATATGCGAATAAGAATCCTTTGCGCATACCACAGGTATAACTTATTTCATGCAAGTCTCAAACTAATCTTAGTTTTCTTCTATAAAGCAACAATCTTTCTGGGAACTTCTATGTGTTGCATATTTTTATTGGTTTGCTTGTTGATATGAGGGATACAAATTTGAGAAGTTTTAACCTGTTCCATATGCTTTCCCTTGTTCTCTTCTACTTCAGTTTGACCAATGTTTTAAAAGATTTTTTAAAATAGAATGTGGACTATTGCTAGAGGTTCATGTCTCTATTCCAAGGCTAATTGTAAATTGATGATAACTTAAACCTCTAATTCTTACTGTACTCCCGTTCTTTCTCTTCATTATTAATGGACTGTTTAGATTTTTGTTTCAAGTGCAAGTTGTAGATTATATTATCATTGCTAGAACTTTGGGATGCAGAACTGTTTTTACTAAATGAGAAGTGCCTTAGTAATGAGATTTAGCATATTAGAGCGTGTAAAACTTACCAATGTGCAACATAATTTGGGAATTGAAAAGAGGAATAAGGTTTTGTGGACCATCTAGAGATATTTGTTTAGCATTTTTCAAAGTTAAGAAATATTTGTTTGTAGTGAAGTTTACAACTTACAGGAAGTGTTTAGATTTTTTTTTCCACACTTATAGTTGATTAAGTGTTTCCACGCCATTTCATTACTGCTTGTTTTTTATTTTTCTTTTTTTTTTTAGTTTTTCTATCAAATTATACTAAAGAATAGACTCATGTCTGCAGTATTTCTGGAATCCTTCAATGGATAATTATAATATATTTTCAACCATGCTTTAGTTGCCTTAAAATTCAAAACTATAGTCTAACTGAGGAAAAAAGTTGGACAATAAGCGTCATGATACTTCATAGATTGATCTTTGGATCGTCCATAATGTATTTGTTGCTATTCTAGTAATAATTTCTTGATGTGAACATTGCTAAACTTAATGTGATTAAGTTTTTAATGAAGTTTGGATGCCAAAAATACAAGATCTTTACAAATTCTTTTGGTTCTTTGTTTTTGTTACTATCAACTGTAATGGTGAGAAGTTAAGGGTAAGTTCTAGAATGCAGGAAGTTGCCAATAAGTTTTATAAATTCTGTCTTAAAGATTCCAAAGGAACAATCCGAAGGGTCAGAAGTAGAATTCTCATGATGAGCAAGGAAATAACTTTTCTGGTTAGGTTCTTAGGTGTTCATCTGGTCTATTCTAGTGACTACTTTTTGTGTTGATTCCTTTGCTTATCTCTGTATTTATCTTCTTCTGCTTCCTTTTTTTTATCCATCAATGTGTTACCAAATGCCTTTCAAGTCATCTGAATCTTATATTTAAAGGTGATGTAAGTGCAATTTCTGTTATACCTGGTACTATTTCATATCTTCCCTACTGAAATGACCATATTGATTTAGTTTTTTCACATTTCATATTCTAATTTTTGCAGTTACTTGGTTACCTAATATCATTCTGATTATTAGTTGAAGTTGTTGCTTCCTTAATTAAAATTGGAAATTTTGTGAACAGATTACAACCTCTCTTGAGCAAAGGTGTTACAAGGAATTGAGAAATGAGAACTTCCAATCTGCAAAAATTGTCATGTGCATTTATAGAAAATTGTTGATCTCTTGTAAAGAACAAATGTAAGTTATTCCTTCTGTAGTTCCTATCCTCTTTATATTTTGTGAAATATTGCACTTCAATATTCACTTTTGCGGATTATTCGGAGACATAATATGTTATGATTTTTTTTGTCTGTTTTCAACAATTCTGATTTTGATGAAATCTTTTAGGCCTTTGAAGTGAATAAAAACACATAAATACATGTGTGCATACATGCATACGTTAAAAATGTCAATGTGAATGAGTGTGTCACTGATGCTTATCTTGTTTCGATAATTCCTTTCAAGTTTAAATAGCTAGTCACATACTGATGTAAAGTTAACAGTCTGTTCAAGCCTATGACTTCCAAGTAATGCGCTGAACATTAAGTGTTGTTTTTCCTCCACTTATAGCTTCTTCACCTTACCTGCAGTGAACAGTGAAATTATATCTGTGTTGCAATTTCCATATCATACATAATTTATGACCTGATATTTTTACAGGCCTTTGTTTGCTAGTAGCTTACTAAGCATTATCCAAACTCTTTTGGATCAAACACGACGGGATGAAATACAGATTATAGGTTGTCTGACTCTTTTTGACTTTGTAAATAATCAGGTTAGTGCATTTACTGTTTTCAATATGTTTGAATGTGAAATGTTTTAGAAGATATCCTTCTTCAGTGTACCTCAGTTTCACAGTTTGGGCAAGCTCACTGTGCATTGACCTTGTTTCATTCTATTGAATTTGACAGAAAGATGGGACTTACATGTTTAACTTAGAATGCTTCATTCCACAACTCTGTCAGTTAGCTCAGGAGGTTGGGGAGGATGAAAGGCCCAGAAGTGTACGTGCAGCTGCGCTGCAAGCCCTTTCTGCACTGGTACCCTTTCCATGTTGCTTCTGTTGTTTTTGAGTTCATTATTAAATCTTTCCTTTTCTTGGCTTTCCACGTAAATGTTGGGAAAGAAAATATAATTCTCTATATCTTATATGCTGTCATATTGTTTGACATGGTACACAAAATAACTATAAGCCATTCGGTTATGTATTAGCTTTAATGAAATCGATATAGCTTGAATACTATTTAGTTTGAATCAACCAGATAAGACTGTGGTGTATGCTAGCTGTTGTTTACTTTTTTGTTTTTTGACAGACTAGAAATTATGTATTTTTTTTTGAATCAGTACATAATTTTTACTCTCTCTCTCTCTCTTGCTTACTTTTTAAAAGCCACCGCACCACCTCCTGCTTGTTGTGGTCGACACTAACCACTCCAAATATCAACTAAGAGGTGGTTGATTATCATAATGCAACCTGAATTGGTGAGAATATCATTGCCTGAATTGTGCCATACTTCTCTTGTCTCATTTTGTTGCAGACCACTACTTTTCAACAAGTTTCATTTGCTGTAAAATTTAAAATCTAAATTCCGTTCAATTTCTCAGAAATTGACTGGAGCATTTAGTCAATGTGCCCCACTTTGACCAACTGATTTATAATGATGAAATATTTCCGGTTAGGCAATATCTTTAAAGTGTTTGTAGGAGATTCACTCAATTGATCACAAAATATTTAAGTATTTATAGTTTATCCATTTTATTTGTACCTCCCAGTACTGTCCGAAACTGATATTCATTTTGAAATGTTGCACTTTAAAAGGTGCTTACATGTGTAACAATAACTTAAATATTTGTAATGCTTGCTTGGGCTTATACTGGAAAATGAAAATAAAGGTAAAAGGGACCTCACCTTGGTTTTGGTGTTTGAGGTTGGAATTTATAAGTGGATGGTGACCTGAACCTAAACATGGAATGATTTGGAAAACTTCAATTGCTCATATAGAAATTTCATTTTAGCAGTCATAATGAATATATTTCTTCTTTTTTTTGTCCTTTCACTATTACTAATCTATTATTATAGAAAAATTATAATCCTTGAAGGTTTCAATACTTTTTTTTTTTTTTAATTTTTAATAAATTTCCCTGCAACAAGAAAAGTATGAGAAAGGAATAGGAAGATGTGTTTGGGTCTTAAAATAGCTGAATGCCAAAGGGATTCCCTGTGCGAATTGTGTTTACTGTGGTCAGTCTTGGGAGTTTAAAAGATATAGAAAACAAAGGCAGTGATGGTTATGAAAGTATCCATCCTCCTTAATAAGTGTTAAGGGAGTTGAGTGGCAATTGAGAACATTTGTGTAATTGAATCAGAACTCATCTCAGAGAATGTGTCGTTAAATTTTATGTGTTTTGATAGGGAAGTAACTTTTTACTTAGAAGTTACTGATACTTAGTTGCAGATCATTTTTGATCTGGTAGAAAAGACAGTATGAAAGGATAGTATTGCTTGATTTTTAGGTTGCTTGCTATTGGTCTGAAGAATATGGTTAGCCCGTTGTAGCCTAGCTGCTGAGGCTAATCTTGTGAAAGGAGTATTTGGAATAATGCAATATATCTACATTCAGTATCTATAAGTATTCCCATGTGGTGGCCATGTTGGCTGGGATAGAGTTGGTTGTGACTGAAGTGGCAATATAAAAATAAAAAAGGAAAACATTATTGAGTAGCTCTTATCATTTTATGTTAAATGGGATGTTTTGAAAGCTTAATAAACTAGAAAATTGCATAAAAAATAGTTTAAACAATTACCTTCTATGTGGAAGCCTAGATGTGGATCAAGAAACCTAATGCAACTATTCTAGATGGTTTTTCCTTCGGGGATAGAATGTTCTAATTTTTGCTGGGCATGCATTTTCTAAATTTTTGAATGTTCTGCTGGGTTCGGGCTGGAAGATGAACACTTTTTCCACCATATAATCATGCTCTGTGAATGAGGGCCTGTTTCAGTTTTGATCACTGGATCAAGCATACTTTGCATTAATTCAAACATGATGGTCTGGTAGGCACCGGAAGATCCAACAGGATGTGTCACTTGGCCATGTTGAGTGGAATTTGGCCTTGAGAAATATTTGGCTAAAGTGGCTGTGCTTTCTATTAAAATTTCCTTCATACCATTGAAATTATTAAAACAAAACATATACTGTATGATGAAGTATTATTTTAAAATTTTTCTAGCCTGATCCAAATTAAATTCATGGCTATGCATGCCACTGCAAAATTGTATACTCTGATATGCATATACTTTATTTCATTTCCTTGTTTCTCTCATATGTGAAAATTGGATTTCTCTGTCATCTTTATTTCATAATTTAGTCAGCAGCAGTTATACTAAAAGTATTTTTTAAATTTAATTTTTTTCTGTTTATTTTTATATTTATATAATATTATTTATGAAACTATCGTAATGCAAATGTTATTATTATTTATTATTTTTTGTGTAGGTGCAGTTTATGGGTGAGCATTCTCATATTTCGGCTGAGTTTGACAATGTAAGCATTTTTAACTTACTGAACTTGTGTTGCTTCTGTTGCTCCTAATCCACCTCTTTATAATTGTCTTAAGGTTTTTGGTTAAGTGACAGGAAATCATTGACTTTCTACATTTCTTTAATTATGAAGGTTTCTAGTAGTTGTTTTCTCTAGTTTTTGATCTAAAGTCAAGGAGTTGATTGATAGTCATTTACATTTTGATTTCTTGAAAATAATTTTTGGTAAGTGCCAATCGGATACTTGTACATTCTTAACCATTGATAACTTTCTTTTATTAAGCAAATCTTGCATGCACATTTTCACCTAGAGTTTCCTTTATAAAGCCAAGGAAGAGTAATGGGTATACACTTACGAGGAGATCATAGACACAGTATTACACTCAGGTTTATGACTCTCAAGGCTCCAATCACTCCATCTACCATTCCAGCAAATAGATTAATATAGAATTCTGCTGCATGCATCCTCTACAAGAGACCCACTGATAATGTCCTTAATTGCTGGAGATGGGATACTCAAAGTCAAAGGCACTAGGCAGGACAAAGATGAAGAAGATAGAAAAGAAAAAGGGACTACTTAAGGGATAAAATCTTAATGTTTTAACATCTGCATCTTAATGTTTTTAGTAAACTCCAAATAGAATTAGAAATTGATTACTTGCTGAGGCAGATTATGAGTTAGACATTGATGGGTATGATTCAGGTAACACCACCCAAGGATTCTTCAACGCTTATGCTCTTAATTTGTCTGAGCACTATGTCTTTGGGCAAGTTGGTGATGTGTCTACAATAATAGGCTTTAAGTTGCAGATTTTCAACACATTAACACTCTTAATTTGTCTGACCATTATGTCTTTGGGCAAGTTGGTGAAGGTGTCTACAATAGCCTCCTCTATAGGTTGCTGGAAAATATTAAAGCATACCAACTGAAAGATTTCTTGAGCGCTTATCACCTTTGCAGACGCTGCCAAGTGCAATTCTTTAATTCTGTAAAGATTTGTCCAAATACATATCTGGTCAACAGGTTTCGAGTATCATCTTTGGGATTGTCTTAACTATGTTCTAAGCATTCTGTTTATAACGATATAACTCATCTATGATTATGTTTGTGTAAACCTGAGTTTTTTGCTTCAGACATGAAGTATTGCACTTGACAACTCTTTAAATCTAGACAATGACACAACTATACATGTATATGTTTGTGCAAATGCATATTAAATATATATGCTAAACTATGATGGATTTATTTAGTTGTCGGAGAATTATATATAACTGTGATTAAGCATGGAAGTTCATGAATGTTCCATAGAAAATTTTATATAAACTCTCATTTTAATACTATTTTGGTAAGTTAAGATGCACTCTGAATAATAGTCTCAGATATTGGTGGTTATGAGTTTTGTGAGTGTCTAAGCTATGGAATATTTAATAAAAGTTTTGTACTATTAGTATCATCTCATGATTCATCCTTATCCTTTTGCCTTCATATAGAATTTGGAGATGAAATATAAAAGATTGGATCATGATTATTATCTTTGTTGACTTTCTTCAAACTCTTAATATCTTTATATAGGTTGTTTCTGTGGTTTTGGAAAACTATGGATGTCCTAAGAAAAATATGGAGAACCCTGCCGAGCACAGGTGTGTAGAAGAAGTGTGCGAAATAGAGGGTCATGTTGGTCCTTCACCAGATGCCTTGACAAAGGTTCCTCCTATGAGTATAATCATCAATGACAAAGGCGAAATAATTGTGACAGAGTAATCTCTTGGCCTGAAACTTTTCGCATTCTTTTATACATCACAACCCAAATTGTTTTATTTCTTAAAAGGGTTTTTCCTCCTCCCACAGGGAAGATGCCCAGAATCCCTGCTTTTGGTCTAGGGTTTGCCTGCATAACATGGCTAAGCTAGCAATGGAGGCTTCAACCATTCGGCGAATTCTGGAGTCTTTGTTCCGTTACTTTGATTGCGAAAATTTATGGTCTCTTGATAATGGTTTTGCCTTCTTGGTGTTGAAGGATTTGCAGAGTTTAATGGATAATACTGGTACTTGTGTAATATTTAACTTTCCTTAAGCATCTCTTAGGATCTCTTGTTTCTTGATCATAATGCTGCTTGTTGAATCTTCTTTGTGTAGTTAGTTATAATCTAATGCATAGATTGATTCCACATTCCTCTACTTCTGTGTTGCAGGGCAAAATACTCACTTTTTGCTCTCCACATTGATTAAGCATCTTGATCATAAAAATGTTCTTAAGCAATCAAACATGCAACTTGACATTGTTAGTGTCACCACACTTCTTGCTGAACAAACCAATGTTGAGCCTTCTGTAGCAATAATTGCTGCAGTCAGTGATGTAATGAGGCACTTGCGGAAGAGCATACACTGTTCACTTGATGATGAAACTCTGGGAGATGATATAAAAAGATGGAACAAAAACTTTAGAGAAGCAGTGGATAAGTGCCTTGTACAGTTGTCAGACAAGGTGATACTTATGCCATATAGTTTCTAAATTTGTGCTGAAGTCTCATGGATTTTAAAAATGTTTTTAGGACAATTTTTTCTTTAATTTTGGCTGTTGTAAAGTTTATGTGTAATTATTTTCTGCTTAATTGTTTAAACAAATGAAACAACTGAGCTTTTATTGGTGCACATAGATTGGAGATGCGGGCCCTATTCTTGATGTTATGGCTGTGATGTTAGAGAATATCTCAACAATCACAGTTATAGCCAGAAACACAATTGCTACTGTATATCGAGCAGCTCAAATTGTGGCATCTATGCCAAATTTATCATACAGAAATAAGGCAAGAGTGACACTTTTGTGTGTTTGGTTTAGTTTCATAATTCTCTTATTTGTTTGATTATTGTGTATTTCGGCAGTTGATCAATCTTCTTTCTTGCAGGCATTCCCAGAGGCTTTATTTCATCAGTTACTCCCTGCTATGGTCCATCCAGACCATGAAACTAGGGTTGGAGCCCACCAGATATTTTCTGTTGTTCTTGTGCCTTCTTCGGTTCATCCATCCACAGATAATTCTCAGCCGAAGAGGGCAATGGATCTTTCAAGGGCACTCACCAGAACTGTCTCTGTCTTTTCTTCTTCAGCTGCCCTTTTTGACAAGCTAAAAAGGGATAAATCTTTGATGAGGAAAAATCCATATCAAGACAAGAAGGATAATGTTGTTAATGGGGGACAACCTAGAAACAATAATAATGGAGTGCTTAAACGATTGAAGTCATCTTATAGTCGATATTATAGTGTGAAAAATCCCCCTCTATTTGCAACTGATGAAAATTTTGAGAATAATTCCATAAAAGACCAAGTTGATGTGCTTAGTCGATTGAAGTCATCTTATAATCGAGTTTATAGCGTGAAAAATCCCCCTCTATCAACCACCGAAGGAAATTCTGAGAATAATTCCAAAAAAGACCAAGTAAGTTTAGGCAATGTAGTCAATATCTCAAACTTTTTTTTCTCAAAAATATGTTTCTTGTATAGTTATTTCCTCATGTGATCTACTTTACACTGCATTAATTATCATCTGACATTCATTTAGATTAAGGTTGAGTCCAACTTTTGTATCTCCCGTGACCTTGAAACCTGGTTTTGATGGGTTGATCTGAGTTAGGTACTCAAGTCATATTACCTACTTGTCTGAGCAATATTTGATCTTGTGTGAGGTGAGCTTTACAAATACATACCTCAACTGCAATGACTTTTGTCCATAGGATTGGGCTCAGTTCTGAAGTCTAAGTTCTATAATCAATGGTCTTAGTTTAAAATTGAGAGTTCATATATTAGATTGATTAGGATCTAGGCTATTTTACATGTACGCTTTACTGGGCATGACGATTAGTTAGTTTTCTGGTGTGTTCCTTAAGTCCTGTAAGATTGAATTTCTGAACAATCGACTTTATAAGCATTTATTAACACTTAGTGTTCTTATGATTACTTACTGGTTTTTTGTGACTTTCTGGTTTGCCTCAGGATAGTAAGTCTCTAAGGTTGAGTAACCGCCAGATTACACTCCTGCTTTCATCAATTTGGGCAGAGTCTCTCTCTCCTGCAAATTCACCTGAAAACTTTCAAGCAATTTCACATACATACAGCCTTGTTATGCTTTTCTCTACAGTCAAGGTAATTGTTGCATTGACTTTGTATGGTTGCATCCCCTTTTCTATAAGTTGGTGATGCTATTTTTGGAGGTTCATTTCTCAGATGTTTCTCTTGCATCCATACATCTCCCAACGCTTTAAATCAAATTTTATAGCCGTTATATGTTTCTGTCATTAAATTCAGTCTTTAAACTACAATCAAGGAAGATTAGAGCCAGCCGCATATAGCCATCCATACATCTCCTAACACAAAACAATATTAACAGCGAGAGCTGTTCAGTCTTTAAACTACAATCAAGGAAGATTAGAGCCAGCCGCATATAGCCATCCATACATCTCCTAACACAAAACGATATTAACAGCAAGAACTGTTAACTCCTCTCAAAGACCGTAGCCTCCTAATTAGTTACCCAAATAACAAAATTCTCTTCCTCAATCCAATCAACTTTGTTTATTCTGACCATATCTAATTTTTAAATTCAAATATAATCTTAAACAAATAGACTATCCTAATCAAATTTATGATCTTGAAATGAAATATTTTATCCTAATTTCAAATATCTTATTCTAATCTCAAATATCTTAAATATTTTTTTAATTGATTAAAGCTAATATTAATGCTATTATTATTATCTAATCTTAGCATTATTTGTACCTTTGAAAAAACCTTGTGGTCAAGGTGGGACAAAACTGAATTTCATTTTTTTTATTTTTTTAATGCACCTATCTTGATGAATTTTTTTTGGATCTTTACATTTATTCAACCCAGTTTGAAGAACCCTTTTCATCTTGCTATTATTCAGTTGCCACAATTCAACCCTTGGTACATCTCCATGAACATTTTATTTTCTTCTTCTTCTTTTTGTTTCACGTTTTCTTCTTCGTTCATAGCTCGTTTTGTCTCTATTACTAATTAAATCAGATCACTTGAGACTCATTTGAATCTATCAATTGAACCATTGAATTGGTTGATTTCACCCCTTGGTCATCGTATTTGACCAATTAAATCCTAGGTTTTGTTGATGACTTTTCTTATTTCATTGTCAACAAAATAACTTCATCGGAAGTAATAGTCTTTTTTTTTGTTTTTATAAGAATTTATTGTCTTGACCAAATAAATTCTTTCATCCTTTGTTGTTTGTCGTCTATGATCAAAATGACGACAATCCCCATTTTGTCTAAAATTATGAAAATTCATTTATAATTCGAATAAATTTAGAGGTTAGGCTGATTGATTCGTTTTAAATTTAAACTGATTTTATATAGTTTTTTTTTCTATTGCTTTTATGTCATAGGGTTAAAACCAAAAAAAATTTCTTGTTTTTCAAAAAGTTTCCTTATGTTTTCGAAAAAAACCCTTTCGTAAAAGTATTTTAACAATGTTTTTAGTGTCGTTATATTCTTTTTTATCCATCAATAAGACATCTTATGACTTGTATTTCAATACTTAAGTTTTTCTTTGCTTTCACAATGGAGACAAATTTCATTCTCCCCTATCGCTCAAGCTTCTAGTTGTATTAGTTGTCTGACCTTCCTCCATTGTCCACCCTCATCTTGTATGATAATTGTAATGCTTTGATACTAATTTTTTATATAGAGTTAGCACAAATATTAGAAATATTAAATCAAAAACCGTAACCTCCCATGCTATTAGAATACTCAAATAATAATATTCAATCAGATTTATTTATTCTAATAATATCTTAATTTTCAATTCAAATATTATTAACATTATCCTAATCAAATATATTATCCCAAAATATATATTATACTAATATAAAATATTTTATCTTAATTTAAAAAATCTTATCATAATCTTTATTATTTTTTCCTCATCAAATATTATTCAAATTAAATATTTTCTTAATAATAATAATTATTATAATTAAAGAAATACTAATAATAATATTCGAATCAATTATTATAATCATCATCATTAAGTACTCCTTACACGTTCAAATAAACCTCGTGAGTTTTACTGTTTTCACAAATTTTAGGCACTTTCAAAGGACGTAGTGAGTTGTTTAGTGATCTGGTCGGATTCCTTTTCCTAAACTTACTTCCTTGTAATGTCAATTATCATTGCCACATCTTTGATTGCTTTCCTAGGAACCCATAAAACACCTGACCATAGGTTTTATAGTAGGGGGAAAGTTGGGCTTTTCATTTTTCCTACATTTTAATTGAAACTTTTGGAGCACACACTTCTATTTACTGATAATTTTTCTAGTTTGTTGGGATTTCTTCGTTGTATGCCTTGAATCTTGTTTTCGTTTTCAATAGAGAGAAATGTGTCTATCCTTTGAAGTGTCGAGTTTAAATACTATTGTTGGACTCTTTTCTCTTTGCTTCAAGTTTTTGGGAGAAATTGTTTATCCCTACTGACATTAAAAATAATGAACCCATAACTGTGTGGGTTTGTGCTTGGATCCTCAGTTTTATTGTTTGCGTTATATATGTGATAAACCCATTAATTCAATTTGGAATTGCACATGTTTCTTAGTGGAGTTTTAAACACTATAGCTAGGTATGTATTCGATTTGGGTTAAGCCCGAACAAGGCTTTGTCGAGACTGATAAGCTGTGGCTTGAACTTAGGTAAAAGATAGTTTTACTTTAGATTCAATTTAACTTGGCCAAAACTTGAATGCTCATATGAGTTCGAATTTAGCTCATTTTATGAAAACAAGCCCAACCCTTGGCTCAAACTTGGCTTGTTTGATCCGAGCTTGAGCATCTTGGATTGAATCTAGCCCATCAGTTTGTATTATTGTGGTTAATGGCTTTTCAATGCATGAACTTGTTGGCTTTGTACACCTTTTAAGTGTTATCCTCAAAACTTTTGTTGCTCCATCCTTGTAGGCATTGCTAATTCACCATTGTGCAACATTATTTTAAATAGATATCATGTATGAATTTTGATTTTACAGATTTATGAGAAGAACTTACTACATTTCTGAGGAATTGTACTCATTCTACTGATAATATGTTGTTATAGTTAATTATTGTCTAGAATTTAGAGTTGGCTTTTATTTTTAATTTTCTCTTGAGGGTTTATTTTTGTTTGATTTGTCTAACAGAACTCTGGTCATGAGGCTCTGATTCGAAGTTTTCAGCTAGCACTTTCCTTACGAAAGATCTCTCTCACTGAAGGAGGTAAGCTCTCAAAGTTGTGCTTAAAATAGCAAACAGGCTTTAGGTGGGTGGATTAGGGTTTAGTTTCTACAATATTTATATATGCACTAAGTACATATTGTTTTTTTGCACATAATGACTACAAATAATTTTTCTTAAAAATAAATATTATATATCTAAAAACCAGTGAGAATGCAATATACCTTAATTTATCAGAAGAACTATTTATTGTTTAGAAAATGGTTTGCATTCTTGTATATGGCTATATCTTATTGAAAATAAAATAAAATTTTCAAAAATCTTGGACATTCTAAATAAAGAAATTGAATCTAAATAAACTTATTTCAATGTGCTAATAAATTAGAGCATATGTATGCATTTTGTGGGGGAACTGAACTCCAATCATGATCATGGGTTGCTTCATTCAATAATTAGCAAACTCTTTATTTGGATTGAAAACCTAATGAAAAGAAGCATAAAAGAAAGTGAACAAAATTATCACTCTAGGAAAAGAAATTATCAATCTATGCTATTACGAATCAAAATTAGAAAAATAGGGTTATTGCTTGTGATGGGCCCCCAGGCTTAGTAATTTAAGATATTAAGATCTGATTTGGAATATTAAATTTAATTGCAAATATTATTAGTTATATATTATCAATTAGAAATATTAGTTTAAACAATTAAGAATATTAGTTTATTATGAATTAGTATTTAAGTTAAATAATGTTATCAATTAGGATTAGGAGTCCAATCAAAGTTAGATTTTTAATTATATAAGAAAATTATCACTCTAAGAAAAGAAATGATCAACTACATCATTATGAATCAAAATTAGAAAAATAGGGTTATTGCTTGTGATAGGCCCCCGGGTTTAGTAATTTAGCATATTAAGATTTGATTAGGAATATTAAGTTTAATTAGGAATATTATTATTTATATATTATCGATACAATTAGGAAAATTAGTTTATTAGGAATTAGTATTTAAGTTAAATAGTATTATCAATTAGGATTAGGAGTTCAATCAGAGTTAGATTTTTAATTATATAATAGTAGGGTTTTGGGAGGATTAAGAGAGCTTTTCAATGATCAATTTCTACGAAGCCTTGTATTCCTTGGGGTGGAGTACCATGAGAGTCTCTAGACATAGTGCCGGGGATTTTAGTTCTTTTTTTTTACTTATAATCTCCATCCTTCTTTCACTAAATATTCAATTCAATATCTATAAATTCCATTTATTTTAATTTAATTCAAGAATTTCAATCTGAGGCTACAACAATTGGTATTAGAGCCTTGTTTCAAGCCTATTGTTAATACAAGATGGAAAGGGTGGAAGCTGTGGAAAAAGAAATCAAAGAGTTGAAAGAGTAGTTCTAAAAGGTGGAGGAGAAACTCTTGGAATTTCAATTCTAAACATTGGAAGAGAAATTCTCGGAGATTACGGTGATAAAAGACATGTTGGCTGCAATGGGAGGAAAACAAGCCATGGCGGGAAAACAAACTACACCCGATTCAAAATCACCACCCTACAGGAACCAATCATCAATCATAATCCAATACAAATCAAACCACCCACAACCTGCCTGCACAACAACCCCTAGTCAATTTCACAATCAATTCCACCCACAAGCCTCACCAAACTTTCAATCAACCACACAATCTACCCCTTAATCAAACAACGGGCCTGAATTCATCAGCCGCTAGAACCTCCAATTTTACTGCACCTGTGTAAAATTGGTTGCCTGCCCAGTCATAAAAAGTTGTCCAACAAATCACTCTTGTTGACACACCAGGAGACTTAAATCAGCCACAACGGTCCAACAGTTTCAACTCCACCTCATCATCCACCCGCCAGACCTCATACATTTTGAAACCTTAGATTTTATGCCCACAAAGCTCAATTAAACAAATTATTCACACAACCACCCAAGTTAGATCCTCAATTCTATTTGCAGAATTTTCAATTCAACAATTCATCCACGCAACAACCCGTAACCATGCATCAATTTCATCCCCACAATCAATTTCCCCAATTCAATTCCATCCCAAAACAACCTACCTATTCTGCCACTTGCAAATTCCCACATGTGACAGGTTACATTTTGGATAGGGGGTTTTCTTAATATGATAATATTTCCTTTATATGGATTCTCTCTATAAAAAATGGAAGAGGCGATATGAGAAGACTTCAGTGAAATTAAGGTGTAACCAATTTTCATATTTTAGCTTTGGGAACAAGGTTGTTGTTACGAGAGAGGAACAGTTAGGCCCCTAGGTTTAGTGATTTAGGATATTAAGATTTAATTAGGAATATTGTTAGTAATATATTATCAATTAATAACATTAGTTTTTTAGAAATTAGTATAAAAGTTAAATAATGTTACCAATAGGGTTAGGTTTTTAATTATATGAATTGGAGGGTTTTTAAGAGAGCTTTGTGATAATCAATTTCATTGTAGAGTTGTATTTTGGGAAGTGGAGCACCAGCGGAGTCTCTAGATGAAGCGTCAAAGATTTGAGTTTTTTTATAATTGTACCTTCAATAAAAAATACTCAATTCAATATCTACAAATTCCATCTAGCTTATTTTGATTCAAGAATTTCAATCCAGGGTTGGAACAACTTCTTACTGTGTCTTTGGTGAACTTAAGTTTCGAATCAATGTATTGGTAGTAGATACTTGGTACTTGGTTGTGCTATCAGTGTTCAACTGTGCTTTAGGAATGTCTAACATGCAGATAGTACATGACATAAGTTTGGCCAAGGTTCTATGTTTGCAGCATTGTGATTGAATCCTTACCATTCATACAATCATGTATTAGCTCTCTTTGCTTTAAGAAATTAAAGGACTTATTTTGCAGGCCATTAAGACAACTATTTATAATCTAGCAATCAGAGTTTTATGAATGCAAATGATCGTATTTTCTGTGCTTTCATATTCTTTAAATTGTCTATGGTGCAAATAGAATACAACTATAAACTCTGGTTAACTGCAGACAATGTTAAGGCAAAATTTTCTCAAGAAGAAATGAAGGAAGCCAAAGCTGATAGAATATTCAAGAACTCAATGCATATAAAAAATTTTGGATGTTTTAAGGTTCATGTTTATGTGTTTTAAGATATAGATATATTCAAAAGTAGTTTGGCAAAAATAGCTAGTGCTTGAATTGTATTTTACCATTTATCACTTAGATAGTAATAAACTGAATAATGATCTATTTTATTGAGATATTAACGCTTAATCTCAAACCCAACGTCCACTATTATTACAGGGTCACTCCCACCATCATGTCGCAGGTCCCTCTTCACCTTGGCAACTTCTATGATTCTCTTTTCATCAAAAGCTTTTAATATTCTTCCTCTTGTTCAGTCTTCTAGAGTGACACTTACAGAAAAAAATGTAAGTGGCTATTGTTGATGAACTGTAATTGACCTGTCTTTATTTTGTATTTAAGTTATTATGTTTACCATGAGAACTTATCATTACTGTTTATGCATGTGATAGAGTGCATAAAACTATCAACATATTGTACCAGAAGGGAGTCCTTTTTTTTTTTCTGGGTCTGACAGATCCAGTAGCTTTCCAAGCATGAGAGCTAGCATGCCTGGTTTTCTTTTGTTCTGAAGTTGATAAATTATGCAAGATCAAACTCAGTGACTTCTTTTTACCATCTCTGTGTGCTTAAATCAGGTGGATCCCTTTCTATGCTTGGTTGGAGATCACAAGTTACAGGTTATTAAGAAGGAAACTGACCACCTGAAAATTATATTTGGGTCAAAAGAAGATGATAAATTGGCTTTGAAATTCCTCTCTGAAATAGATATCACACAGGACCAAACACAGGAAAGCTTTGCTTCTGAGATTGTTAATAGCTTGGAAAACTTGTCTGAGGTACTTTTATGTGAACCCTATAACCATTTTAATATGCTTTCTGTTATGATTATAAATTGTAATGTATTCACTAAAAATTATTGATATCTTTTTGCAGTCTGAATTGCACTCCATAAAAGAGCAACTACTTAATGAATTCTTACCAGATGACATATGTCCACTGGGAGCACAGTTCATGGATACTCCAAACAAAGTATATCTTATTGATCCAAATCATAGTACATCTCTGAAGGAGGTAATTGTTTAAATATATTCCACAACTTACAATTTATGCTTGGGACTCAAATAATCTGAATTGTTTGGTGCAGACTGCTCTTCTCTTTTCAATAGATGATGAAAGTTTTACAGATCCAAGTGAAAGTCAAGCAAAAGTCAATTCAGATTTGGCCGTGGGAATGCCCAACCTGTTGACTGTCGATCAAATTCTAGAATCAGTATGCTATTCACATTTTACTCTTTTACTGCTTAAAATTTTTTCTTTCTTTTCTTTTTCCGGTCTAAAGTCTATAACAAGTACAACAGGCCCTGGTTGATTTATTTTAAAAATCAGTTTCTTATTACACTATTCTTTCTTGCATGAAGATGCTACGCACATTGGCACAAAATTGGATTTATAGATCTAGAATCTGCATGAAACTTATTAATTACATTATTAAAAAGAAGGAAGCAACAGATAATTTTCTTCATAATTTTTGTCCACAGGTATTGGAGACGACACATGAAGTAGGGAGAATTTCGGTCTCCACTGGACCTGACATAACTTACAAGGAAATGGCTGGTCACTGTGAGGCACTCCTATTGGGAAAGCAGCAGAAGATGTCTCATTTGATGATTGCTCAATTGAGGCAAGAAAGTTTGATTCACGTCCCAGTTCAAAACCATGCAGTTGAGGCTAAAACTGTGACCTTTCCTTCACATGTTGATGTTGGTTCCCATGGGGTACTTCCCTGCTCTTTTACACTTCATTTTCCACATATATGCAAATAAAAGTATACACACAAAAATTTACTTTTATTAAGGAGTAAACTTCTGAGTTACACTAACTGGTTGCTCAATTAAATGAACTCTTGAAGATTGTTGTGAATGATGCTTAACCCCTTCACTCTTTAAATATTAATAAACTTTGCAGGCTGGCAATCCATTCCTCGATGAGAATCTCACAGCCAATTGGAACACATCATCAGCCAGTTCTGTTCCAATGCAATGCGCAGCTGAGTACCAGCATAATCCTCAATTTTTCAGACTGCCGGCATCAAGTCCATATGATAACTTCCTAAAAGCCGCGGGTTGTTAATCCTACTCAAGTATAGAAAAATGCTTCTATTTGAGGTAGACAAGAAACTATCAATACTTAGTTGAGTTGTCACTGAAATGCTTGGAGGTCTCAAAGCTGCAAAATCCACATTATTTCTTGTTGATTCTGAAAGCTTTTGATCTTCCCGGTGAGTAGAATACACTGTTACTCTACACTAGGATTTGCGGGAAGAATCATTGTTGCAAATCTAGATTGGTGAGTTTGTTACTTCCAAATCATTTTTCCAAAGAAAAATGAATTTCTTGCATATGCTGAGTTTGTGGGTAGTCATTTTGTAATTGATCCCTCTCCGGTTTTCTATTTACAACAAATCCTTGAGCCATTTGATGTATAAAGTGTTTATATATTTGTTTATCCATTCCATCATTGTGAATTTGTGATGATGGAGTTGTATGTAAATTTCAGGCTTTTATCATATATGTACTAAATGGATAATAGCGTCCATTTTTAATGCGTTTTTTTTTTTTTTAATTTTTCTTTAAAAAAGAAAAATTATTGCTGTTGGGTTGAGATTTCTCTTTCGAAAGTGAATTTAGCAAACAATAATACTAATCTGACAAAGTAAGTATGTCTGGGCTGAGTAATTTGACAGTATCAAATTATTTAACACATCCCCTCAAAAATAGATATTAATTGGAATGACCACAAACAAAATCAACCAATTCTCAAGTACTTAAATCTCTATAACTAGACATACCAAAAGGGGTGGGTTGAGCTGGATTGTGCTTAGGCTAGTCACTTGATGGGTTTAGTGGACCACCTGACCTGTCAACACATGAGGACTCTAACATGACTCCTGGTTTTTTGGGTTGTGTCATGTGAGGCCCTCAGTGGATTGGGCCTAGATTATTTATAAATTATATATTTTATTTTAATATATAATTAAATTTAAATAATTGATATTCACTTTCAAATGAATTGAAATGAGAATAATATCCCAAAATTTTTATTGAAAATATCTTATGACAGAGGAACATAGTAACTATATGATAAAAAACAATAAAGTTATCATACATGAGGAAAATAAACTCAATTATGAAATATACAAATTCTAATATCTATTTATCTATATTTTTTTAAATCTTATCTTCAACATCTAAGTGTTTAAATTCTTTAAAGATATCCTCCGCCACTTGATTCTGCAATTTCAATTTTGCAGTCACCTAATCTTCTATGTACGTTATTATCTTAACCAAACTTAGATGTAAGTTAGATTGTCTATCATTTAGCTTGTATCTACTTATATTGAAAGTTAATTCTAAAACTATAGTAAATATTAGAGATGTTAATAGATCATGTCTCATAGTAGAAAACACAAGATAAATGTTTTAATGTGCTTTCTATTATTTCAATGCATCGAAAGCATCACGTTTTTTATTCATAATTTTAGAAAAAAGATTATTATTAATAAAATTATAAAATTCACTATGACTGAAATTTTCACTTGTTGCTAACCTTTGCATAGAATAGACCACAAACGCAACTTACCTTTAGGCAAATCATCCCAAACTTACTCATAGTTTGGAAGTCTTTGAAGTCTTTCCATATTTAAGTTCATAAATATTATACATTTCAAGTAGAAAATCCAGAATATCATTTATTTTAAAAGTTAAAACATCTAATAAATTGTCACTTATAACTACTAAAATATTTTGAACTTCTAATAATTTTGTCTTACGGTTTAAAATGGTAGTTGCAACAAATAATAAATTTTTTTTCGATTTTTTTAACATTTCTTTTCTATTTCTCTTGCAATATCTCTAAAAACATTATAAAATTTATATTCTTTAAAAATAAAACTAATTTTTATCAAAGAATATAAAATTAAACAAGTTGTTGAATAACAAACATTTGAATATTGATTAGGGGCTTTAACATGTTCATTAGAGCACTATCCATGTTCCAATCATACTCATTCAAAAAAATTGGATCGTTATAGCAGTTTTGTATCTTTCATAGGATTTTAATATTAAATATGTTTATTTCCATCTAGTTTTGTGTTGACTTGAGTTGTCTGTGTGCTGGTCATGAGTTGTTTGCATGTTGTAATTATAGGAATTGGTTTCCTAATTATAGGAATTTTGTATTTAATATAGGAATATATAATTTCCTTAAAATAAGATTATTTCATTATTTAAGATATCATTGTACCTATATATTTGCTCCAAAATGGAGAAGAATTATAACAGAAAAAACAAGTTCATTGATGCCATTGTTTAACATGGTATCAAAATGGTTCTAGTCCCAATAGAATTGCTTACACACGAATTGAATTTCTTGTTTTTCAAAGTTCATACTCGAAAACTAAATGGCCAATTGCGATTCTATTATCCCAACTATACCAAACAACCCAACACCACCAATTTTTATCCACCAAGACAATTATGCCTTCCCTACCAATATCATACTAGAAGAGACCAGTTATCCATTATGGTTTCAACTCATGGAGATGCACACTAGTGCTCACAACAATGTTGGATAACTCATCAGAGAAGCAAAAAAACTACACCTGAAGATCCTACATTTGCAACATGGATCACTAAAAGCAAAGAGTTAAAAGTTGGCTTATTGACTTAATGAGTCTATTACTTATGCAGTGATTTATTTGTCTTTCCAAAGTCAAGGAAATATGAGAGGTTGTGTCAAAAACCTTTATGATGGATTGAACGAAACCCATCTCTTTGAATTGAATCAAAAATCTTTTTTAACCAGATAAGATGGCAAACCATTGTCAACATACTACAATGAACTTGTCGATATTTTTCAAAGGATTGATCACATGACAATCTCTCAAGAAGGAACAGTTGAAGTAGTGGTCTAGTTACATTCAACAATGGCTAGGCTTCAAGTTCATATTTTTCTAAGTGGACTCAGATTCTAAATTTGATTAGGTTTGTACAGAAATCTTACAAAAAGATCTAAAACTTGATTTGAAGAGCATTTATGGATATATAAGGAAGGAGTATCAACAAAGATAGACCATGGGAGGTTCTCCTCTACAATAAAGGCATTTGGTTATAGGTAGAGTAGTTTAGATCATACTTTGTTTATAAAACACAAAGAATGGAAGGTAACAACTTTAATAGTATATTTTGATGGTATGGTCTTGATATGAGATGATCTAGAGGAAATGAAATTGTTATAGGAATATTCGGCTATTGAGTTCAAAATGAAGAATTTAGGACAACTTAAATATTTCATAGAAATTGAAATAGCAAGATCATATCAAGGGATATTTCTTTCACAACGAAAATATGTGCTAGATCTTCTGATTGAAAGTGGAATGTTTGCTTGGAAACCAGTGGTAACGCTTATAGAAGTGAATCATAAGCTTGGAATTTTTCCAAATCAAGTTCCAACAAACATAAGTCACTATCAATGGTTAGTTGGAAGATTAATTTATTTATCACATACAAGGCCAAATATAACATATGTTATGAATATTGTGAGTTAGTTCATGCATGCACCAAGTAAAGAACATATGGATGCAATATATCGAATCCTAAGATGCTTGAAAGGTGCTCTGAGAAAAGGTTTATTATTCTTAAAGAATGTTGTCTCTCACATCAAAGGATACATGGATGTCAACTGGGCAGAAAATCAAACAACTAGAAAATCCACCTCTAGTTATTACTTTACTTTTGTGGAAGGTAATCTCATTACTTGGAAGAGCAAAAGGCAAAAGGTTGTTGCATGATCAAGTGCAGAAGTTGAATTCCGAGGTATGGCTCATGGTGTATGTGAATTGTTATGGATTAAAGTTTCAAAGATTTAGGGATTGAATATACAAAGCCTATGAATCTTCATTGTGATAATAAGACAACTATTACAATTGCACAACATCCCATACAACATAACTGTACCAAATATGTTGAAGTTAATCGTCATTTCATTAAAGAGAAGTTATATAAAAAGATTATACAATTCCCATTTGTCAAATTAAAAAATTAACTAGCTAATATACTCACAAAAATAGTTTCAAGAAAGGTCTTTCATGCTATAGTTGACAAGTTGGGCATGATTGATATTTTTGCTCCAACTTCAGGTGGAGTGTTGATATAAGTTGTCTTTGTGCTTTAATTATAGGAATTTTGTATATTAATATACGAATATATAGTTTACTTATAGGAGGATTGTTTTCTATTTTAAAATGTAATTATTCCTATATAATTGCTCCAAAACAGAGAAGAATTATAATATAAAGGACCAAGTTTATTGACACTATTGATTAACATTTTGACATCGGTTTTTTTATTTTTTCCGTTTTAAACCCATTTGTCTACACATTTCATGGTATATTTGCATGTGTGCTAAAGATAATAAAATATATGTGATGACATACCTTATTGCTCCAATTTGATGTTTTGCTAAACTCATACCATATTGTGCCAATAAATTCATTATGTAAACATGCACACTTAGCATAAAATAATTTGCCACTAAATAGTAAATTTAAATGATTCATCATTAACTCAACTAATTTGCCATTAATTTTTTCATTATAACATGTAATTGAAAAAATAGATTTATTTATTTTATATTCATTAAAAATATTTTTTTAAGTTTGACAAATTGTGATGCAAGAATGAATATATTTTATTGACCTAAAAGTAATAACTATTTTGCACAATTACCAATTAGATTTAATATAATGGATAGTTACAAAAATATATACTAGCACTTGGTTACTATTTGTCTATAAATCATATAGAAATAACATCATCAAAATCTAGTAGCTTTTTCATAATATTTAACTTTATCAATTCATAATTCCTAACCATGTCTTATTTTAGTGAAGACCTATGAATTCTTCTAAAACATGTTGTACATTATTTTGCATTATCTATTATAATATTTTATTCTTAGCATTAGCAAAGAGTTGATAAAAAGCAACAATATTCCTCACCATATAGTCGTGCATTTTTTGTTGACTATAAGAGAAGTTGGTCATTTCTCCCATGATTGAACCGCTCAGATTAATTGTAGTAGATCCAACAAGTGATTGCGATCTTGTGAAGGTATTTTGTTATTGCTCTCTTAAGTGGTGTGATATTTGTTTATAATATTCATTAATATAGAGGCAAAGATTACCGATGTCTTCTAAACAGACACATGTTAAACATGAATAACAGTGTTTGCACATTAGCCATCGAATTAATTTACCATAAATGGTTTTTTTGATTTGATTGAAGTGCTCTCACATTGTCAATTTTTATTTTCTTTTTGATCCCAATGATAGTGTTGCACCTCCACATGCTTGTATTTGACATTCTACATTAATATATTAAGTTTTCTCATTATCAAAGTATTCAAAAAGATTAAAGTCATATGTGTTTGGATCCATTTATATTGAATGAAAAAAAAAAATTAGTTGACAAAATTATAAATATAAATGGAAACAAAATTGTTGGGAATAATTAAAAATTGATTGATAGATATTGAGATTGAGAAAGTTAAGAATGAAAGTTAAGTGAAGTGAGAAATGTTAAGGGGGTTTATATAGAAAATGAAAAATAATAAATAAAAAAGGAAAACCAAGGCCAGTAGCCATTGGATTGTCAACCCAACGACTACTAGTCTGGTAACTGTTAATGGCAATGTGAAACACCCAAATTTCTTTTCAAGGAGTAAATTTACTTTTGGTATAAAAGTCAAGTCAAAATATTCTTTTGTGAAAACTTATAAGAGTTATGGAAAATTATGTACAAGTATGAGGTCTAAGGTGTAAATTACCAATGTCTCATTAAATAAAGCCATTTAAGCTTTCTTCTTCATTTACGGGAGAAAGAGGCATAATAAAGAAGCAGAGAAAAAAGAGAGAAGAGAAAACGGGAGAAGATAAAAAAAAGACAAAAAAGAGAAAGAGAAAGAGGTCAAAGAAGAAGAAAGAGAAAAAGGAAATGATAGGAAAAAAAGATAGGGTATCAATTTTTCACTCATTTTAACTCTATGGTTTAAGTTCACTATTTAAATTAAGGATTTCCAAAATTCTAATTATGTTGTTTTGAATTGATGAGAATGGGTGAGGAAGGAGGAAGACTCATAAGGGATTCTAACATCGATTTTGGGTTTACTCAAATATGTGAGTGGAAAACAAACTTTTAACTATAGTTTTATTTTATGCAAATTTTATTTAATACCATACTTGACATATGGTATTATAGAGTTTATGGAAATTTCTTAACAAATCAATAGAATTTTCAGGTATGTTGTTGGTTTTGGTTATAGGTAGCTAATAATTGAAAGTCACTTAAATCTAGTATTGTGTATTATTGAAATTTTTCTGAATTTTAAATTAATTAATGTTGTATATGTGGTTACAAAGCTGAAGTTGTTTGATTTAGTATTAGTTTGATTGAAATTGCTGAATATATTATTTATTAACATTGTATGTAGTTGTAGAACTGAAAGATATTTAATTCAAATCTATGAGTCATTGAATTTGCTAAATGTTAATTGATTTTATGTAGTATGTGGTTGTAGAGCTGAAAGACATTTCGTTCAGTTATATGGGGGTTGAAATTGCTAAATGTTATTTGAATTGATATTTTGTGAGGTTGTATAGCTTAAAGTTATATAATTTAGTTTCATGGATAACTGAAATTGTTAAATAAATTATTTATTGATATTGTGTGTAGTTGTAGTATTAAAAGATATTTAATTCAGTTCTATGAGTGACTGAATTTATTAAATGTTAATTGATTTGATGTTGTGTATAACTATAGAGTTGAAAGACATTTAGTTCAGTTATATGAGAGACTGAAATTGCTAAATGTTAGTTGAATTGATATTTTGTGAGATTATATAGTTGAAAGTTATATGATTCAGTTTTATAAATGATTGAAATTGCTGAATAAATTATTTATTGATATTGTGCATAAGCTTAGAGTTGAAAGATATTTAATTTAATTCTATAAATGACTAAACTAGCTAAATGTTAATTGATTTGATATTGTGTATAGCTGAGAGTTGAAAGACATTTAGTTTAGTTATATGAGGGATTGAAATTGCTAAATGTTATTGAATTAATATTTTGTGAAGTTGTATAGCTGAAAGTTATATGATTCAATTTCATTGATGATTGAAATTATTGAATAAATTATTTATTGATATTATGTATAATTGTAGAGCTGAAAGATATTTAATTCAGTTTTATGAGTGATTGAATTTGCTAAATGTAAATTGATTTGATGTTGTATGTAGTTATAGAGCTGAAAGACATTTAGTTTAGTTTTATGAGGGATTGAAATTGCTAAATGTTATTGAATTGATATTTTGTGAGGTTGTATAGCTAGAAGTTATGTGATTCAGTTTCATGGATGATTGAAATTGCTAAATAAATTATTTATTGATATTGTATGTGGCTGTAAAACTGAAAAATCTTATTTTAGGGATGAATATGACTATATTGTTGAATGCTAACAAATTGGTGTTATAGTTGTATGTAGATTTGAATGTAGTTAATTTAGTATGGAGAGATTGTGGTTATCTGATAATGATTATTCTAAAATTTATTATTGAGTTTTTATTTTATGAATACAATAGTAAGAGAAGATATCATTCATTTATTCTTTGCCAATGCAATGATGTGATCAATGCTCTGTTTGTGCATTATTTCACGTTTGGTATGATAGATTTTAATTGCTCTATATATGCGATATTTCACATAAGGTATAATAGATTTTAGTTGTTCTACTTGTGTAGTATTTCATATCAGGTATGACAGATTTTAGTTGTTCTACCTAAGCAAGATTACAACATGTCAGGTATAATAGTTCTTCTTTGCTCTACTTGTGTAGGGGATGCCCATCGAGCATGATAGGTTTCTCCTTAAGAATACTAGTAATGGTGAAACAATGCAAACTCTTATTTGATGAGAGGTTTAGAAATAAATAAATATATATAAGTGTTGATAATCATTCCTTCTGTTCAAGTAGAATATTCCTTAGGTATATTTTATCACCTATGTAATGTTATTTCTTTAAATTTAATCCAAATATTTTAGTACACATAGAAACAATTTACAATCTCATTGTTAGGAGTATGTTATCAAAGTTTAAAAAAAAAATCTAGGAGTGGTTATAAACCTAGTTTAGTTTTAGTTTAGTGGTAAATTCAGCTTTGAATTTTTATTAGGAGGTTGTTATATTTATTTCAGTAGAATTTCTAATATTTAGTTCAAACGGTGTTTCTCAGTAAGTTTTAATTATTAGTAGTAAATAATTTTATTTCAATGGTGATGGTTCAAATTCTTTCCTTAGAAATTTAACATTTTTGGATTGGTTATTATATTATGAACTGTTGCATATTTCTTTACCGATATGAAATCAAATATTTCAGAACTTTTTTATAAATTGCCTACTCATAGAACTTTTAGCTTACCTTTATAGAAATTTTCCCCTTCAGGACCGTCCTTAGTAGTGATTCCACTCAAGGTTATGCTAGGACATAACATCTCTAGTATGTGTTCATTTTGCATATGTTATGTGGATCTTTTCGGGAGCTTTATGTAAATATTGAAAGGCTAGAGGCTCAACTAAAATCTTATTCTCGTGTTTTGAAATGGAAGTTAGGATGTTTTTGAGTGTAAGTATAGTAAGGCCAAAGGCCTAGACATGATGTTACAAATAGGTGTTATATATATGTGTGTTGTAGAATATTTTAAACAATTTTATAAGATGCACCTCAACCTTTCAGGTTGCATAAAAGTGTTAGGATATTATGAGATTAACTGGTTGGGAAGGGTCTTGTCAATTTGGTATTAGAGCTTAGGTTTTAGATTCTACAACCATTTCATGAAGCATACATAGGAGTTTTTCTAAAGTCCAATTAATTACATCTTATAAACATCAATATGAGACGATGTAGCCAACCTCGCATGAGACTTATTGGAGATTTATTAACTCCTCGAGTTACAAAAAAGGAAAATGAACCTATAGATGAAGTAATAGGAAAGTCACTCACCCATGGACTAAATCCTCAAGTACCACCTGTAGGCTTAGTTGCATATAGTGTTACTTTTAAGACAAAGTTGCATCTTGATGGTTCTTTACACAAATTAAAAAGCTAGGCTTGTCGTTAAGGGGTTTCAACAAACACCTGAAGTTTATTATTTTGAGATATTTAGTCTAGTAATGAAACCCATAACCATTAAAATAATAATCATAGTGGTAGTGTCATATTTTGAATGGCTTATTTTTCAAATTGATTTTAAAATGCACTTTTGACTAGTGAATGAAAATGAGATGTATGTATGAGTTAGTTACAGGGGTTTGTTGATTCAGACAAGCACACTCATATGTGCAAATTAGTAAAGGTCTTTTATGGATTAAAATAGGCTTCTAAAGCCTAGTATGAGAAATTGAGAAGACCTTTAATAGATAAAGGGTTTATGAATATAGTTTCAAATAATAGTCCATTTATTTTTCACAACTTTAGTAGTTAATGATCTATGTGTTTATATATTTGGATAATATTTTGTTGACTGGAAATTGATGCAAAGTTATTGATGAGTTAGTAATCGATTTAAATAGTTTGAAAGGTTAGAGGAGGGTTTGATGAAAGTTACCTAGATTTGATGAAACAAAAATGCAGGTTTGATGAAAGAGAAAACAAAAATCAAGATTAGGAAGGGGAAATGAAAACCTAATAGAACCTTCTCCATTTTAGATTACACTCTCCCCTTTATTTTGAGATGGTTAGTTTTGGTTAAAACTTATATATATAAAACCATCATTTGTTTTGAGAAACAAAGACAAGTCCATCAGTTTATGAAAACTTTTCTAACACCATATTATTATTCAAAAATTACATATAGATCCACCACTTTGCAATTCTCACACTTTTAATGTTGAATGATATAACATCACTAGATATTCAAATGGGGTTTAATATGTGTTTGTATGCGTATCTCAAAGTAATGAAAAACTTAAAGAAGCGATGTACATGCAAGATAACAAAACATTGGGGTGGTTTGTTTGCCAAAGGCTTACATATGTTACCTTGAAAGCGAAATTCCAAAGTAGTTTGACTTAAAAAGTAATGAAACCTTGTAGCATTTCCAACAAGTTGGTCCAATGGCAACTTAAATTGGTTTCGCTTGTTTACTATTGCATTATAACTAGACTATCAACAACTTAGAATTTTTCAAGTGGGATTTTATCTGACTATTAGCACAGAGATAATTTCAATTGCGTGTTTATGTGAACCAAATGGGTTTGAGTGTGTGGTTATTGAGTTAGGTTATGTATTTGTAGGTTATGATTACAATATCATGTCCTTAGAATTGCTTACATGCAATTTAAATAACTGGGGTATGATTATGTTCCTTGTTAAGAATAGCCAAACTTGATTGCAATTGAAAAAAAAATGGAATGACTTTGTTATATGCTAAAGATGATGATTTGAGAAGAGATCGATTCATTACCATTTGAGTAAGGCCAAAGTTACTACAGATGCACTTAGTAGGGAATCTCTAACTGTTGTAACCCATATGAAAGTGAAACCATATTCCTTGTTGATTGAATTGAAGACCTTAATGACTAGGTTGAGTATAAATGATTTAAGAAGTGTGACTTGTCCTAATTGATCAAATTTGTGAAATGCAACATTTAGTCTCTCATCTGATTGAATTGAAGAAAGAAGTAGACTATGAATTGTGAGCTAATTTTACAGTAAAGAAAGATGAGAGGCTAATGATAAGGAACAAAATTGTGTATTCAATCTTAAAGAGTTAAGTAGACAAATTTAGAGAAGGCTTATATTTCAGGGTATGCCTTGCATTCAAGTAGTACTAAGATGTATCATACCTTAAGGGAACATTTTGGGTGGTAAGGAATGAAAAGAGAGATTACATAATTGTTTCAATTAGATGCATAACTTTGGGGACGCAATTTTTTTTTAAGGGGGAAAAGTTGAAATACCCAAATTGGTTTTCAAGGAGTAAATTTTACTTTGGTATAAAGGTCAATTCAAAATATTCTTTTGTGAAACTTATAGAGTTATGTGAAATTGTGTACAAGTATGGGGTCTAAGGGTAAATTGTCATTGTCTTATTAAATAAAGCTATTTAGGCTTTCTTTTTCATTTACGGGAGACAGAAGAGTTATTAGATAAAGAAAGTGAAAGAGAGAAGAGAAGAAAGGAGAAGAAAAAAAAAAAGCAAAAAAATAAAAAAAGAGAAAGAGGAAGAAGAAGATGAAAGAGAAAAAGAAATTTATAGGAAAAGAGGGTAGAATATCCATTTTTACTCATATTAGCTCTAGGGTTTAAGTTCATTGTTCAAATTAGGATTTCCAAAATTTTAGTTATGTTGTTTCAAATTGGTGCAAATAGGTGAGGAAAGAGGAAGACTTATAGGGATTCTAGTGTCAGTTTTGGGTTTACTCAAATATGTGAGTGGGAAACAAACTTTTAACTATAGTTGTATTTTATACAAATTTTATAGTATTTAATTTAAATCCTTGACATATGGTATTATAGATTTTATGGAAATCTCTTCATAAAACAACAAAACTTTCAAGTATGTTATTGATTTTGGTTGTGGATAGTTGTAAGTTGAAGATCATTAAATCTAATATTGTATACTATTGAAAATTTTCTAAATGTTAAATTAATTAATGTTGTATGTGTGGTTGTGAAACTGAAGTTGTTTGATTTAGTATTGGTTTGATTGAATTTGCTGAATAAATTATTTATTGATATTATGTGTACATTTAGAGTTTAATGATGTTTAATTTAGTTTTATAAGTCATTGAATTTGCTAAATGTGAATTGATTTTACATAGTGTGTGACTGTAAAACTGAAAGATATTTAGTTCAATTATATGGGGGATTAAAATTGCTAAATGTTATTTGAATTGATATTTTGTGAGGTTGTATAGCTAAAAGTTATATGATTCAATTTTAAAGATGATTGAAATTGCAAAATAAATTATTTAATAATATTTAGCATAGCTATAGAGCTAAAATATATTTAATTCAGTTTTATGAGAGACTGAATTTGTTAAATATTAATTGATTTAATGTTGTGTATAGTTGTATAACTGAAGGACATTTAGTTCAATTGTATAAGGGATTGAAATTGCTAAATATTATTTGAATTGATATTTTGTGAAGTTATATAGTTGAAAGTTAAATGATTCAATTTCATGAATAATTGAAATTGTTGAATAAATTATTTATTTATATTTTGCATAGCTATATAGCTTAAATATATTTAATTCAATTCTATGAGTGACTAAAATTGTTAAATGTTAATTAATTTGATGTTGTTTGTAGCTGTAGAGCTGAAAGACATTTAGTTAAGTTATATGGGGACTGAAATTGTTAATGTTATTTGAATTGATATTTTGTGAGGTTGTATAGCTTAAAGTTGTATGATTTAGTTTCATGGATGATTAAAATTGTTGAATAAATTATTTATTGATATTGTGCGTAACTGTAGGGCTCAAGGATATTTATTTCAGTTCTATGAGTGATTGAATTTGCTAAATGTTAATTGATTTGATATTGTGTGTAGCTGTAGAGCTAAAAGACATTTAGTTCAATTATATGAGGGACTGAAATTGCTAAATGTTATTGAATTGATATTTTGTGAGGTTGTATAGCTCAAAGTTATGTGATTAAGTTTCATGGATGATTGAAATTGTTGAATAAATTATTTATCGATATTGTGCGTAACTAAGAGCTCAAGGATATTTATTTCAATACTATGGGTGACTGAATTTGCTAAATGTTAATTGATTTGATGTTGCGTGTAGTTGTAGAGCTAAAGACATTTAGTTCAATTATATGGGGGACTGAAATTGCTAAATGTTATTGAATTGATATTTTGTGAGGTTGTATAGCTGTAAGTTATATGATTAAGTTTCATGGATGATTGAAGTTGCTGAATAAATTATTTATTGATATTGTATGTGGCTGTAAAACTAAAAAATCTTATTTTAGTGATGATTATGATTATATTGTTGAATGCTACCAAATAGGCGTTGTAGTTGGATGTAGATTAGAATGTAATTAATTTAGTATGGGGAGATTGTGGTTACTTGATGATGATTATTCTAAAATTTTATTATGGAGTTTTTATTTTATGAATATAGTATTAAGAGAAGGTATCATTCATATATATTCTTTGCCAATGGATATGATGTGATCAGTGTTCTGCCTATGCAATATTTCATGTCAGGTATGACAAATTTCAATTGCTTTGCCTATATAGTATTTCATGTCAACTGTACAATATTTTACATTAGGTATGACAAATTTTAGTTGTTTTGCTTGTGTAGTATTTCACATCAGTTATGATAAATTCCAGTTGCTATGCCTAATCAAGATTACAACATGTTGAGTATGATAGTTCTTATTTACTCAACGTGTGTAAAAGACACCTATCAGGCATAATAGCTTTCTCCTTGAAAATACTAGTAGTGAAACAGTGCAAACTGTTGTTTGGTGAAAGGTTCAGAAATAAATAAATATACATATATATAAGTGTTGATAATCATATCTTCTGTTCAAGTAGAATATTCTATAGGTATATTTTATCACTTATATGATGCTTGTTTCTTTAAATTTAATCCAAATGTTTTAGTACGCATAGAAAGAGTTTACAATCTTGTTGTTATGAGTATGTTATCAAATTTAAAAAAAAAATAATTTCTACAAGTGGTTATGAACCTGGTTTAATGGTAAATTCAACTTTGCATTCTTATTAGGAGGTTGTTATATTCATTTCTATAGAATTTCCAATATTTAATTCAAATGATGTTTACCAATAAGTCTTAATTATTAACAGTGAATAATTTTATTTCAATACTGATGGTTCGAATTCTTTCTTTAGAAATTTAACATCTTTGGACTGGTTATTATATTATGAACTGTTACATATTTATTTATTGATATGAAATCAAATATTTCAAAACTCTTTTATAAATTGTCTATTTACTGAACTTTTAGCTCATCTTTATAGAATTTTTCCCCTTCAAAGACATCTCTAGGATTGTGTCGAGCAATGATTCCACTCAAGGTTGTACCACAACATAGCATCTCTAGTAAGTGTTCCTTTTGCATATGTTATGTGGATTTTTTTTTTTTTGAGCTTTTTGTAAATATTGAAAGGCTGGAGGCCTAACCAAAAACTTATTCTTCTGTTTTGAAATGGAAGTTAGGATGTTCTTATATGTAAGTATAGTAAGGCCGAAAGCTTAGATATGCTATTATAAATAAATGTTATATATATGTATGTTTAGGCCTCAATATGATCCGAAACAGCTTGGTTTTGAAAGCTTATTTGACTCGATTTACCTTGGCTCAGATTCATTTGATTTAAATTCAAATTGAACTCAAGTCAGAAGAAAATTATTTCAAACATAACAAACAGATACAAAATCGATATTTCCTACATGCAAGCATGACATGGCAAAACATATGCACTAAATGCATTACGAGGATCTCTCGAAGAGCTTTTCATACTATTGTGTGAGTATTGTCACAATTTGGAGCTTAAAAACCTAGAAACTGTAACATGTATTAATATTGATTCAAAAAATAGGTTCAAGTTTTTCTTTATGTGCACGGGTTGTTCAATAAGAGGGTTTTAACAATTCTGTCATTTGGCGATATGCATTAATGCTTCACATTTAAAGGGAAAGTATCTTGGGTCTCTTTTTATTACTGTTATAAATGATATTAATAATCAAATTACTCGCTCGCCTTCGGTATTAGGCACAAAGAGGGAATTGATACATAAATCCCCTTTTTGACATACTTACGCATGTGCAATGGTGATTTGTCAGATTTGACCCTTTTTTCTTATTATGATCATTCAATAATTACGTCAGTAGTGAACGTATTGCCTCGTGCCCATCATAGATTTTGTAATTATCATATAAAAGGTAACATACATACACAGTTTAAAAAACCAAACATATTGAAAGATTATTTTGGAAAGCTGCTAAGCCATATCGCCTCAAAGACTTTCAAGCTACCATGAGTAGAATTGTCCAAGTAAATCCTACTATGATAGCTTATTTGACTGATATTAGGTATGAAAGATTGGCCCGTGCCTACTTTGAAGGATGACAGTACAATATAACGATAACCAATATTGTTGAGTCCTTTAACGCTTTGATATAGATTGCTTATGCTTAGCGTATCACCATATTAGTTAAGTTTTTGAGGAGTACAATTCAACATTGGTTTTTCAATAGGTGAAACATGACTGGTACGTATGACTAAAATTGGTTTGATGTTCTTTTTTTCATTATGTTTATTAGTTGCTTTTATAAGTCAAAGATCTCATGCATTAACGTCATAGGTTGAGGATATACTTACTAGACATGTGCTCAAATCTGCCAATATGGTGGTTAAACCAATTAACATGTAACAATATGAAGTTCATGATTTATGACAGTAGGTATTTATCGTGAATATTCTCCATCAAACTTGTGACTGTGGGAAATTTTAATTTTCCCAGATTCTATGTGCACATGCCACAACTGTTGCAAGGTACAATACCCTCTCGGATTGCATAGGATTGGTCAGTGCATGTTACTCGAAGTCCATGATTCATAACAACAAGTGTTTATTTATCTTCCTAATAAGTGTTTCTAATATTTTAAAATAAACTAATTACAACCCTAGTTTTACATTAGCATGCTTGAGTTTAAATGCCATTTCACATATGCTAACCTATAAAATTTAAACTCAATCATCAGTATACTTGATAATTTTCAGTCTATCAACTTAAGGATGGATAAGAGATTGAATAATTCTATACTTGATAATTTTAAAAAATTTAAAACTTAATCACGTATACTTGATGATTTTCAATTACCAGCTTACATAAAATAAATTCTACTCAACTAACTAGTTTGAGTAAAATGGATATAGGTGAGAGATGTAAAAAAAATAGATAATTTTATATAAAAATTGGTGGCAGAAAGGGTTGGTGGCGACGCCAACCCCTAGTGGTGTTGCCAATGGATGGCATCGACGCCAACCTGGGCTTTCACTTTCTAACTCGACAACAAACAAAACCTTTTGATTTAAAAATAATTCGATCAGAATCAAATTAAGATTTGCATTGAATTACTTAATTGATAATTTACATTGAATGACTTAATTAAATTCGAATTGATTTAAATTTGGTACGATGCAATATGGGTGTTTCCATTTTAAAAGGAAACCTCACCTATCGTCTTGCTATTGCATCCCAATCCAAGAAGTTTTTTTGTCAACCGATCATCAATAAAGTTGTTCATTAAATTTTCTTCATGCACGAGAAAACAATTTGATGATCTCTTATGCTATATATGGCTAATACTTTGATGTTATATATTATGTGATCTTCACAGAAAAGCAATTGCTTTTGCAAAAAATATTTGCAAAAGTATGCAAAGATATGTACATTCATGTGAATGAACACACGAAAGTAGACAAACATCCAGAGATGTATTATTCATATTTCTTAAAAATATATTCTTTGATATATTCTATGCTTCTTTGCTTCTTTACATGTTTTATATTTTTTTTATGTCTCACACCAAGGCTTTCCTTCATATTGCATGCTCTTCATAGGTGGTTTATTGGATTATTTTTTTATGTGTTTCCTCAATATTAGATTAACGTCAATTAGAATTTGCAGAAATAAGATTAAGTGAATTTAAAATTTTTTAAATTTAATCTAAAAAATTTAAACTCAAAAAATTTTAAATTCACATGATCTTATGTAACATATATATAAATCTTGTTTTAAATATTAATACCAAATATCTATACATATTTTCTCTCTACAATGCATAAAGAGAATAGTGTTGCTTTATCTAATTTCTCAAGATTGAATAAAAAGACAATTTAGCAATTTTAACATATAAAGTGGTAAAAATGTTTAAGTTATGAAAAGTATGGTATAAATGTTAGGTAGACCCAAATTAGGGTAAAAAATTCAATATCCCTTTTTTTATCCTTTATAGTTAGAGACAACAAGAAGCTAAGAGATGTCAGGAGTGACATGATTGGTTCCACTTAAGTCCATAAGCCAAGAGCTATCTTGTACTACTAATATAGTTGTCACTAAAGTTGTGGACTGATATTTGTTATTGCGTTAAGCAAGATAAGCTTGGTTGATGGAAAAAGTAGCAGAATCTTTTGAGAATTGGTGTAATTTTCCATAACTAACCAGACAAACTTGTCATGATATAGCCAAACTACTAAATTGGGGAAAGACCATAATTTCCTTCATCAGATTGAAAAGTGACACATCACTGTATCTAGAATATAAAACTTATTTGAAAACTAATTTCCACTTAGTAACCCGGGATAAAATTGTGGCATAATAGAGTGAACATTTTAACTAGCATTAAAACTATAATAACACTAAAGTGTCATATGTCCTGTTTTGCCACAAACTTGGCAAATGATTTTTCCTCTTCCAAATCCTTTGCCTCTACCTTTATTCATAATGAATTCTGGAAAGAAGTTAGAAATTTGATTAATTAGTGACCAATTAGTTGTATTATTAGTAAGGAACTTACTCATGTATTCAAACTGCACTAACCCTCTCATTGGTTTAGGAGCAGAGTGCTCAAGTGCATTGTAGTTGTGTTCAGTAAACTTAGTCAATGTAATTCGTTAATCCACTATGAAAATAAGGTTGACATTAAATTTAGAGCTCCATTTGCTCTTTCAAGTCTTAACTCATGTAACTAGAGTAGGAATTGGGCTTCTTGAAGTGAAATTGAATTAATTTTTTTCCCGATTTTAGAGGTAGTGATTATTACAACAATATCATACTTCGATCCTAAGTCATTTATAATATAGCTAATAAGTTCTTCATCACCCAATATTTGTCCTCTAAATATAAAAGTTAACATATAATCACTAATTGTAACACCTCCTCTAAAAGTATTATCCTCCAAAGAGAGATGTCACTTATTTGACCATTTAAGCATGCATTTATTTTAAAAAGATATAATAAATCTCATAAAAATCTTTGAAGAAAACTTCATTTATTAATCCTTAAAAGTTACAAAAATATCTTTATTAAAATTTACATTAGAAGCGTACAAAAGATATCCCAAACTTAAAACATAAACTGAAAGGTCATAATATATGTAGTCAAATATATAAAGATCTATGATAAAACAAAAACTAATACAAGATAAAAAGACAAAAATGCCCTTGTAGCTTTCTATGCCCATTGACCGCCACTCATCCCACAACCATCATGATTATATGTGTTTCCACACATGAAAGTAGGGAAATGAATGATAAAATACTCAATAAATATGAAACTTTACTATTAACTTTTTGTAACACTCTTTTCAAAAGTATTGCTTTCCAGAGGAAGTCATTACTAAATTGACTATTTGAACACACATTTATTTTAAAAAAATTATAAAACTCATAAAAACTTTAAATAAAACCTCATTTATGAATCTTTAAAAATGACTAAAATACCCTTATTAAAACAAGAAATTGGAAGCGTACAACTATCATAACAGTAAATACAAACTAAAAGTCAAGATATGAGTAGCCAAATACATAAAAATAAAAGAAACTGTAAAAACTAAATAACAAGAAAATGATAGAAATGTTTTCACCGTTCTATGCTTGTAGATTGTCGCTTGTCCCACAGCCATCAATCACTTGTACCTGAACACATGAAAAGAATATATGAGTGAGTGATAAAACACTCAATAAGTAAACAACTCTACTACTAACTTTTGCAAAATTTTCAAAATGTCTTTAATCTCGACCCATATACTTCTTTTATCCAGAGTCAGCATTAAACTCCATAAGGATAATTGTGGGTCCTATTTGTCATCTCTATTCATACTGAACTCTAAGGAGTGTCTAGGCTACATCTCTTAACTCATGGATCAGACAATGTCCCACTTAGTTACTAAGGTATTATTTCTCAGAATCCTATCTGACATGACCATAACCTTAATTGATGAAAATATCCTTAGCTAGAAGCTATAACTAAAGTTGTATACTAGGTTGATTGAACCGGATCGAATATAGAGATTTGACACATTGACCATGTAAGTTATCTCTGTATTCCACTACACCAAAATCATGTCTCAATTAGGCTCTACTGCAAGCAAGTACCTTAGTACAAGTATGATATCCTACTGAAAACGTGTCCTACTATGGTTGGTGGAGGGAATGTGTACTCATGGTTCCCCATCGTAATGATCATATAATGTCTAACATGCATACAACTTAAGCCTTAACTCAACTTAGCTAGCTCTTGTTTCCTTCTAAAGATAGATCTCTTGTCTTACTAAAACTTATCTTTTAGGCATGTAAGGTGCTGCTATGCACCTGAAATTTCTTTACTATCTCTTGGGACAACCCCTTAATCTCTAGCTTAGTTCTTTTGCTTTTTACTTTCTTTTGCCTTTTATACATGAACATGTGCTTTTTGATACACGGGGGTGTATCCCCATTTACTTATACACAGATGTGTAATCTTAATGAAATGAAGGTGTGCCCTTCCTTAAAATTATTACACTTTTCTTTTTTATTCTTATCTCGATCATACCACTACTTCTTAGGGATATTTTAGTCATTTCACCCTACACACAGTCGTATTAAACTATACATAGGAAGTCCACAAGTCCTAGTTGATTGCTCATTGGTTAACATCATCCAATAGTCATCAAAACATCAAGAAAACCCAACCTAAATTCTGGTACTCAAGCATATAGAGTATATGTCCAACCACACAATTGTGTGGCAAACACATACAACAGATCGAGAAGGCCTAAATTTGATCTCTAATTTGATTCCAAGCACTCATACATTACTTATTCAATTCTTTAGCATGAAAATATGACTAAAACGTTAACATATTCAATCCTAAACATGAATGAGTGATAAAAGTTGTTAATCACCAAACTCATTCAATCTAAACTCTAGCCATCAAACTTTATAGGGTAACTATGTACATACACATATCTCTTCACCTATTCAAGCTATACTATATTGCATTCTTCATTATTCAGGCGCATATAAACATAATTCACATTACGAACAAATTCATCAATTTATAACATATGTGAATATATATATATATATATATATATATATATATATATATATATATATATATATATATATATATATATATTTGTTGTTTTTAGGGGATTTCTTAGGAAATTTCAGTTAATGATTAGCTTGGTGAAAGGTGTTATAATAATGTGCATAATTTACTGGTTAAGATAAAAGTTAGAAGTCACATAGAAACAATTAAGCATGTTAGGAGTACTTTTACTTGTAGGCAGAAAGAATTGTTCAAAGAAAGTTGCTTTAGGCAATTTCTGAGTCTAGAAATCTTGAAACATAATTCCACTTTGATGCATTATGTACTCTTTCGACAAGCTTACAATAGAGTATTGAGAGAGAAACTTTGGTTTTAACTGAATAGGATTGATTATAGATTTGGCCCTATTGAGTTTGACCTGATAACAGAGTTGAAAATTGATAAAGAGATGGATAGAAGTGACATGGTATAAGATTCATAGTTGAGAGATAGGTACTTTCTAGGTGTCAAACATGTATCCTACAGTGATCTGGGAAAAGTCTTTAAAGAGAAAACATAGGGCAATAATGATGAAGATGCAGTAAAAATAGTTGTATTCTATTTGCTTTACCATGGGCTGATGGGAGCGGATAATAGGAAAGTCATATCAGAACGCATATTAAGTATAGTTAATGATTGAGATGCTTTTAATATATATCCATGGGGGACACTTTTTTGGAGGATGACTACAAAATTTATGAGTTGGGCTATAGAGAAAAAGCATGATGAAGTTTCAAAGATATATCCACCATATTCAGAGGATATCCCAATGTTATTGTATGCAATAATGGGATATGTAATAACATTTCGGATAATATAATATATTATTTTACTTTATATTTATGATTGAATATGTAAACTAATATGGTATTGTTAATACTGTAGATGTGGATATACAAAACTCTTAATAATTTGATGCATTTTGTAGCTTGTAAGTCTACAGAAAATATTCCCTGAATGTTAAGATGGAAGAGTTTGGAAGGTTGGGGCTAAGAGGATGTTTATCTTATTTTTTAAGCTTCTCAAGTATGTTATTATGATTTATTTTATAATATAATATGATTAAATATCTATTTTTACAAATTTGTAACTAAGTTATTGAACACATTTTTCAAGATGTTGTAACTCCTATTTTGATTCCATCTGTAGTTATGTAGAAATTCAAGGAGCATTATCACTAGCAACTTGTGTGCATGTCATGCCAAAGTATTAAATGACTCAATAATATTTATAGTCATGATATTATATCGAATGTTGAGAAAATGAGCACGAGCCCACCGGTGATAGTCAATACCTTCCAAATAAGCTATTGTAGTGGGATTTTCAGCTTTAACCATCCATAAAACCTGTTTAAAATCTTTTATTCGATTTGTTTTTATGGCTCTCTAAAATAGTCCTTCTATATGTTTTGTTTGTTTATATCGACTACACATATTCTCCTTTATATGATGGTTGCATCAACCCTGATGTGCATTCAGGAATACTTCTTTCACACAATGAGTGATAACGTGATGCCTATCTAAGATGATTGCAAAATTTAGGAGATCTTTAATACACCTATGTAACACTCACAGAAACATGGTCCAAGTTATCATTTCTTTTTTTTCTCCAGCATCAAATGCTAATGGATAAATTTGATTGTTTCCATCCTGACCCACCATAATAAAAAGTGTACCCTAATTTTGACCTTTCTAGAATGTCTCATCAGTACAAATAACGGGATGACAATAATTACAAAATAGTTTAGTGGAACATCCTAAAGCCCTAAAGAAAAAATGAAATCTATTATCCACGTCATTGTCTATTTGTGTACCAGTGTCAGGGTTTCATTATTCAAAATTGTAACAAAATATCGATAATAGTCTGAATGACTCCTCTGATGAACCTCTTATCTCATTCAAAGCCTAATTCTTAGCACACTAACCTTGTACATAAGAGATATCAATTCGATATTTATCTGTCATATCCGTTATGATATCTTTCAGCCTATACATATGATCACTTGCTATAAACAATGTATGTAATATTTTTCTAAGTGTCTTTTTGTCTAGTTGCCTATGATGAGGTCTTATGACATCCCGAGAATAAGCGTGTGTTCCTAACTTTCGCAATATAGAAATGTTACTGTTACTTAACTTCACCCTTCCTTCCTTCCATTTGCATTATTCATGCACACACTTTATATCTCATCTCTTTTTATTTGAACTCAATACCCTGAATTGATAACTACTTTCCAGTGCATCCCCATATTAGGTATCTATGAAAACTTGTTTAGAAGCAAATTAATCTTTCACTTTGAATTTGCCATCTCGTGGTGCAGCTGCATGAATTTCAATTCCCTCATTTTCTAAATCTTTATACAACTTTGGACCACCAAAAAATGGATTGGATTAGTGATGAGCAATGTCAACTGAACTTTCATGCACTATCCTTGATGGACCAACTCCTACATCATCAATAATATCATCACCCCTTTTAGCATAATCAATGTCACTGCTACCATTATAGTCACTACCGCCATCATCATCATGACCATAATATTCATCTTCTTCGTTCAAGTAAAAATTATTTGTTGATAAATCGCCCATTTGATAACATCTTTCAGGTGTACCCCATAGCGGTTCTTGACTTCTTTCACCACGTGCCTAATCTTGAGAAGGATTCCAACCAACACCAATCCCAATACCATCATGACCAAAGTTTACATTTACCCTACTCCTTTCTAGTATACTTTCTAATTTCGTATATATGTTATTTACAGACTGAACTTTAGTAGATGGGTTTTGATGAACCCCTTGGTGAATTTTTTGTTCTGGTTCTGGATGTTGTTAATCATAGTTAGCTTGAAATTCTTTTGGATGTTGTTGTTCGCAGTTAGCTCGAAATTCAATTTGGTGTGTCACCATTTCAAGAAATAAGGACTTTTTACATGACCTAGATAGCTTCATCATCATCCGAATATTATAGTCATCTTTTAATAAATATAACAAATCACTGAACTTCGTTAGATTTGGCATATAAATTTTTATCTCATTAGAACTTTGATCGATACTCAATCAAGAAGATATTGTTTCTTCAAATCCATTGTAATTGATTTTTCTATTGACTGAAATTAATGTCTAAACTCCAACAATATTTTTTAAATTATTATCACCTTCTTTGCGTCATTGCCCACAAATCCAAGCTTGAATATCACTCCTACCATTTTTTTTCTGATCAATCAGTTGCTAATCAATCAATTGAAACAAGTGAAATATGGTTTATTTAAAATCAACTAAGCAAAGATGTGTTTTAATATAGTAAATATTTTCATCTGCCTCTAAAGCTACCCCATCAAAATCATTAATAAATAAAATCAATTTTCTTCATCTAAATTGTTTTCATGCAATTGTTTAATGACAAGTGTCTTCATAACAATTATATTCAATTTTTCAATTTTCTTATGCATGCAATTTTCGCTCGTAATTTTCCGCACCTCACATACCCGCACGTACCTAAAGTTATCCAAACTCACCCGCATGCACCATTACGCACCCGAGCACACCCACTTGCACCCATATGCACCCACTCGCACTCACGGTCACACCATTCTTCTCACTTATGTTCATTTTTTCATTTTGATTTGTATTAAAACAAAAGTTAATTAGTTTCTAAATAAGTTTTTGAATCTTTGAATCATAAAAAACCAAACATAGTATGTTTAAAGGTTTTTGAAAAAAAACTATACCAAATTTGACGTAATTAGTCGATAGGGGCATTATTGAAATCAAAATTAAATTTGTTTATAAAAGTAAAATCACTGTAAATTTCTCTAAAAGGATTTATGCAAAAAAAATTGGTGTCTATTATAATTAATATTTCTAAATTAACAGAGTAGTCTTTGAATAAACTCTACCAAACGCCCTTTTAAAGTTTTTCTCTTTTACAATTTTCAAGTATCTCGACTCCTTTGCTTTATATTTTAACATTCTCCTTTAATTCATACTTTCTTACCTTCTCCAATTTCCTCAATTACTCCGATAATTCCCCTAAAGTACAACTCTCTTGCCTCATTCAATTATCTAAAAATGACATAATTATTGTTAGATTCAAGTCTGGAGGATAAACTAGCTACTATTGCATCATGCCAAAATCTGAGAGAGCAGAGTTGGTTCAATACGGTGAACCAAAGAAGCTCAAGAAAAGTAAAGGAAGAATTTTGTTTTCTATTTCTTGTATATTCAATCGTTACATGCAATGGCTTATTTACTGTAAATTCTAATATATCTTTGGTAACATAAGATTTGTACAAAAAAGAATTATGCTTTGAATGGAAGAAAATAATATGCTCATCAATGTAAATATGATTTCTAGGGATGTGATAGCTAATAATCTGGGATATGATCTGCATGATTTCCAAGGGTGTGGATGTGATATGATTTGCATGATTTCCAAGGATGTGGATGTGATATGATTTCCAATACTCCCCCTCAAGCTGGTGGTTTGTAGATATCGTAAACTCCAAGCTTTTGTAAGAGATAAAAATGTTGTCTTAATCCCAAAGGTTTGGTGAATATGTTGGCTAACTATTCTGTGGTTCGAATGTGATAAGGTTTTATTAATCCTTTCTATATCTTGTCCCTTACAAAATGACAGTCAATCTTTATATGCTTAATTCTTTCATGAAAGATTGGATTGGTAGAGATATCCTTTGTTACCTTATTGTCATAGTAGAGTCCAACTGATTCTGAGATTGTCATGCCCAGACCTCTAACAGACCACGAATCCATATTATTTCATAAGTAGTTTTTGTCATTGCTCGATATTTTGCATCAGCTGAAGAGAGAGAGACAGTAGATTGTTTCTTCGTTTTCCATAAGATAATTGAATCCCCAAGTTTTACATAGAAGTCTGTCAGTGATTTCCTTGTCATGGGATATGTACCTCAGTCTGAATCACAGTAAGTCGTTACTTTTAGGTTTTTATCTCGAGGAAATAATAACCCTAGACCCGGACATCCTTTTAGGTATTTAATCACCTTTAAGGTTGCATCCATGTGAGATTGTTTTGGTGTATGCATAAATTGACTAAGGATCTGAACTACATAGCTAATGTCTGGTCTGGTCATTGTGAGATAGATTAGTCATCCCACTAGTCGTTGATATTCAAGATGGTCCTGTAGTAGCGGATCTTTTACTATTCCACTATTATGATCATACTCTTGACTGGTAAGTTTGACATTTTGTTCTACTAGAATTATACTTGGTTTGCAAGCAAATAATCCAATGTCTGCTATTAATTCCAAGGCATATTTCTTTTGGCTAAGGGCGATTCTATCTGCAGATCGAGCAATTTCGATTCCCAAAAAATATTTTAAAGATCTTAAATCTTTTATCCTAAACAACTTATGGAGGTGAGTTTTCAACTCTTCTATGGCGATTGCATCATTCCCAGTTATGAGGATATCATCTACATAAACCACGAGGCATATGAATGAATTTCCTTGTCTTTTTGTGAACAAGGCATAATCGTGTCTTGACTGTTTGAAACCAAGTTTGATCAATGCCTCTGTAATTTTGGTATTCCATTGTCAGGATGCTTGCTTCAGGCCATACAAGGATTTTCACAGTCGACATATCAGATTCTCCCTCTGTCTATGAACTCTTGGTGGAACTTCCATATAGATTTCTTTATCTAAGTCCCCATGAAGAAAGACATTGTGATCGTCTATCTGATGAAGAGACCAATCATGAAAGGCTATGATGGCAAAAAGTGTGCAGACTATAACATGTTTAATGATAAGCAAAAAAGTCTCTTGGTAATCAAGTCCTTTCTGTTGAGTGAACCCCTTTACAACCAATCGAGCTTTATATCATTCAATGGAACCATCAGCCTGGTGTTTTATCTTGAAAACCCATTTGCAATTGATGGGTTTCCTATGAGAGAGTCATAATACTAAGTCTCAGGTTCTGTTGAGATACATAGCTATTAATTCTTCTGCTATCGCTTGACGCCAATGAGGTAATTGAGCTGCTTCTAAATATGAGTTGGGTTCACGATGTTCAGAGATGTAACTGATGCAGGCTCTGTGCCTTGGAGATAACTTGTCATAATTAATATATTGAGAGATAGCATATGGTTCAGATGAAACAACACAAATATAGTCAGTGCTCCAAATAGGAGGTTTTTTGGTCCGTGATGAGCATCTCAAGGGAACCTGTATGAAATCATCAGAGGTAACTAGAACATCCATGGATTGTGAAGTTGGATCCAAAATAGGTAAAGTCAACATTTTGTTCAGATCTTGTAGATATATCCTAGTGTTGTGAGATGATGGGATTACAACATACCTTTTTTCAAGGAATTCAGTACGTGTCATTGGTGGTGAACCAGTGGATGTCATGTCCTTAATCTCATTAGCAAAAGGAAAAACATCTTTATGAAATGTGACGTCTCTACTGATAAAGAATTTATCTGCAACCATATCATATAGGTGATATCCTTTTTGTAGTGGGGGATATCCCATGAATACACAGCGAGTTGCTCGAGTGTTAAATTTGTCTGCTTGCTGAAGTTTGGTGGAGTAACAGAGACATCCAAATACTCTTAAGTTCTTGATGTCTGGTTCTTTGCCAAAGAAAAGTTCATAAGATGTTTTGTCACCCAGAACCTTAGTTGGCATTCTATTGATCAGATAGGCTATCGTGACCACACAATTTCCCCAGAGTTTAGGTGGTATTTTGGATTGGTGTTTGAGAGCACGGGCTACTTCCAATAAATGTCTATGTTTTCGTTCCACAGTACCTTTTTGTTGTGGTGTGTAAGGACAAGAACTTTCATTTAGAATTCCTTGAGAGTTAAGGTAGGTAATGGTCGAATGGTTAAAAAAAATCTTTTACATTGTCTATTCGGATTTGCTGGATTTTCGTGTGGAATTGAGTTTGGACCATGGATACGAATTTTAGGAAGAAAGTATGTGTTTAGGCTTTTGAGTTCATGAGGTACAACCATGTGGCACGTGAGAAGTCATCTACTATGGTAAGGAAATATTTGGATCCATCATAATTAGGTGTACTATAAGGTCCCCAAATATCTAAATGTACCAATTTGAATGGTTTTGTGGTTGAAGAAGTGCTTGTGGGAAAGGTAGTGTGAGTTTGCTTAGCAAGGGGGCAAATGAGACATTTTGGATATGGAATAGTACTCGAATGCCCTAATCTTTGATGAGAAATTAATGACACTTTATTAATTTGATTTGTATTACAGTAGGGAGAAGTAATACAATTTTTATTCAACAAAGGAAATGTTTTGGGGTTTGGTGTCCAGTAGTATAACCCATATTGTTCTTTACCAAAACCCATCAGATTGCCAGTCGAATGGTCCTGAAATGCGCATATAGTAGGTAAAAAGGTTACTACACATTTGTTATCTACGCACAGTTTGGAAACTGATATGAGGTTGAAATGGAATGTGGGCATACAAAGGTCATTTTTTAGTATGAGGTTTCCTAATTGGATATCTCCTATTTGTGTGGCTTGAGTTATGGTCCCATTAGGTAATTTAACTGATGTTGGAGGGGACAAATTTGTTTGTGTTGTTATAGAATTCTGGGAAACATATTATATGATCACTAGCCCCTGAATCTATTATCCAAACATCTAGAGAAAAAAAAGTATTAAAGCACGAAATCATACCTGCATATGAAGTAGAGATGTCGCTGCCCTTTAGTATCTGATTTAGAAGTTGGATCAGTTGATCATATTTTTCAGATGAGAGTCTGATTGTAGCTCCTAAACTAGTTGAAGCAGTTTGATTTGCAGTGGGCCCTTCTGCCTTTGTTTTGTTGGATCCAGGATGACCATGCAGCTTCCAGCAAGTGTCTTTGGTGTGATTACATCGCTTGCAATAATCACAATATAATTTTTCCTTTTGTTTGGGTGGTTGATTGTAATTATTGAAATTGCTTGGGACTTGACGAAAATTGTTGAAATTTTGTGTGCTAATTTGATTTTGTGTTGTGGGCGAATATGAGTCGTTGGATCTCTTGACTCCATCCTGACCATTCATTTTGCCAAATAAATTAAAGGCTTGAAGTGGCCCTAATTCATTGTCTTCTCCAGCCACCTGTTTTCTTTGTTGAACATTAAGAGTTGCCACCCCTTTCTCTTCATCATGGTTGATGGTTCTCTGACTTTCATCTTGGACGACAAGATGGTATGCTCGTCGTAGTGATAGTGCTTCTGCAAAGGTAAGTATATGAGTTCTGAAAGTTATAAATCCCTCATTCAGCCCCATCAGAAAACGCGTCAATCTCTCCCATTCCTTTGCTCATTGAATCTATCTGAGAACCCTCGGTGGTGCAACAATCGATTCTTCAACAACATCCAATTCATTCTAGGCGGTGAAAAGTCTATTGAAGTAGTTCGTGACGCTCTGCTTTTCTTGTCGGATCTCTGCAAGAGTTTGTCAAATGCTGTAGATCTTTGCAAGATCTAAAGCTTCATACATTTCTTTGATGAATCCCCATAACTCGCTAGTGTCTTCTGTAGGTGGTAAACTAGCAGTAATTTCTTTAGTCAAACAGTTACTGATCCAGGCTCGGACAAGGGTATTACATCATACCCAAAATGGGGCAAGATTGGGTTCCGACAGCATGGGTACAGTGCCATCGACGAATCCAATCTTGTCCTTTGCAATGAGCGCTCTTCTGAAATCTTTAGCCCACTGTGTATAGTTCTCAGCTCCGGTCAGCGTTTGTTTTATCAAAACGAGTTCTGGTCCATCCGATGGTGAAGCATAAAGAACATCTCCAGGCTCCGGTTTATTTTTGTTTGTATGAACTAGCCGAAACGTTGGCATTTGTGATGTTTCAGTAGTGGATTCAGGCGATACAAGATCGACGGACGTTGCTTTGATTGGCTCCATCTAATCCGGTTTTTCTTTGTGCAGGTTAATGGAATGCAAGTAAGGTTGCCTTGTATTGGAACTGAACAGAAGCTTAAAGAAGGAGCAATTCGGAACCTTGCTCTGATACCATGCTAAAATCTGAGAGAGCAGAGTTGGTTCAATATGGTGAACCAGAGAAGCTCAAGAAAAGTAAAGGAAGAATTTTGTTTTCTATTTCTTGTATATTCAATTGTTATATGCAATGGCTTATATACTTAAATTCTAATCTATCTTTGGTAACATAAGATTTGTACAAAAAAGAATTATGCTTTGAATGGAAGAAAATAATCTGCTCATCAATGTAAATATGATTTCTATGTGATAGCTAATAATCTGGGATATAATCTGCATGATTTCCAGGGGTGTGGATGTGATATGATTTGCATGATTTCCAAGGATGTGGATGTGATATGATTTCCAATATATCATATTCCATGCCTAGACAATGAAGAACATACTTAATAATCACTTATAATCTATCATCCGGAAACTAAAATTTTGGCAAAACCTTTCATCTTAAGAACATAATCACTTATGCTAAAGTTTTCCTCCCTAGTATTCTGCAGAGTTTTCTAATATGAAAAAATTGAGACTTTGACTTAGCAACAAACTGACTCTAAAGTATTCCAGATCTCAATTGAAAATTGACAACTCAAAATAATCTTAAACATACTTACCGTAATCGAGGCTAAAAGCCAACTAATTAATAAGTTGTCAACTCGTTTCCATAATAAGAATTCAACATTAGATTTAGTTGTAACAACAAAATTAGAGTCTTCACGATTTGGCCTACCCGGCATATCCGGAGCTAGACACGCAACCAATCCTTTTGAGTGCCCACTACAGCAAACAAAGGCTAATAAGATGCCTCGTTGTAATGCATTGTCCTTTCAGAGCTTTCAGGTAATTGATAAAAATGGAGAACACGTAGTTTCATTGCCCCATAAAACTGCAACAAAGATTGTTGGAAGCAACGCTCAATCACGAAACAATCTTCTGATTCCTACTGGAACCTATCCTGATGCAATTTCCACTGAAAGCAGCTCTCAAATACTTGGTTATGAGGCAAAATATGCCATCTCAATGCCACAAGACTCTTTGGTCAGGAACAAAGGTCAAGACAGGGGTGATATCATTAGCGTGCGATTTCTTTTGCAGCCACAGTGAGTCTATCAGTGTAGGAACTTTAATAGTCTCTGTTTTCTCCCCCTCTTAAACTCTATATTTGTAAGAACTTTAATAGGTTTTCAAAAATAGTTGACTTTAGGTTACTATTTGTGTTGCAAAGGTTGGGTCTGTCTTACTTTGTTTGTTGTCCTTTCTTTTGGTGGTATGAACTTTGTTGTCGGTGAGTCTCTCTTGTAGGCTCGTTATTTTCTTACTAATATATTCTTTGTACTCAAAAAAACAAAAAAAAAGTAAGATCTGTGACTGCAATGTGCTAATCCACAAACATACTATGTCTCATTGTTAGATGAAGATGAAAATTTTTAATTTAAATTCCGGTGAAAAAAAAAAAATGATAAGCTTCCAGAAGATGGATCTTAAGCCTCCATTGTGCATGCTTTCAACCGTCAGTGGTATCTACCTTAATTAGCAAATTATTATTTGAACTAGTTGTTATAACATTTGTTTGATTAGTTGTTTGCCTATAAATTTACAATGAGTATTATTACTTCTACAAATAATAAATATAAATTTATGTAAAATTAATAATATATTATTACACGATTAAATATTACATTATTTTTAAATTAAAATAATTCAATTATATAATAACATATTATTATTTATACATAAATTTATGTTTAATATTTTTGCCCATAATTTTATTGATTTGTGATTTGGAGAAACTACTGAAAAGATACGAAGAGAGAATCAGAATTGAGCCACTCTTTTCCAAATGCTTCAGTTTTTTCTTATTTATCAAATTTATAACTAACAAGCCTCTTATAATTTATCAATAGATCTTCACTTTTTGCCCGCTAGTTTCTCACAAGAGCTTTGATTAATCTGATTACGATCTTTATTACGTGATTACATCCCCAACTTTTCGATTTTAATTTATGGCTTTTATGACTATAGAAAGCTCCAAGTCATGACAATTAACTATCTGGCTACTTACAGAAGCTTGCCTTTTGTGCCCCGAATTTTATAACAAATCTCAAATGCTTGTTCAGATAAACATTCAATCTTAAAGTAAAGATATAATAAATTGATCTTAATATTATATGTAATTATTTAGTTTTTTAATAAAAATTAGAAAAAGGAGAAATAAAATAAAGATAATCTTAAATATTACAGTAGTTTTTTTTAATTGGTTCGTTGATTGATTGCCCAGTATTTGGATTAAAGTCAAACTCATTTTCTGACTCATCCTACTTCCGTTATGCATACGGAGTTCTCATACTATTGAAATTCTTCAGCCACGTGGCAACCCAAAACCATAATAAATATAAGCAACATAAATGCAACAGTATTTCATAATTATCTTACAACAAAAGTCCCCTAGTGTGATTAAAACTCATCTTATCCTCCTAACGCCAATTTAGCCATGCAAAATACTGTCATAAGCTGCATAAAACGACCATCTCCCTCTCTCTCTCTCTCGTAAAGTTCGACCATCACGTTGATTATGAAAGGCTGAAAATAGTTGACCAAAGATGACGACTGAACACAATTGGCCGGTGATGAGCCCTCAACTTACTGAAAGCTTCTTGATTTCTTATTTTAATTCCATGCCTCCAGGCCATAGATTCTACCCAACAGACGAAGAGTTAATTGAATACTACCTGAAGAATAAAGTCTTAAATTTGAGTTTACCATTAAACAGGATTAAGGAAGTTAATATATACGACTACAATCCTCAACAACTTTATGGTTCGTCTTCCATTATCTTTCTTCATCGTTTGGTTTACTTGCTTTTGGCCTGTTTTTATCTTTTTCATGGTTTACTTGTTTTTGTTCTTTCACTGGAATGCTTTTGAGTTGTTAGTTGGATATCTCCCACACCACATGCGTAATTTAGAGGCCTGAATTTTGTAATTTATGCTATTTAGTGGCTTTGTTCTAGGGTTTACGTTAAAACCCTAGCTCATTGTAATTTATGCTTAATTTAGTTACATCGTGCTAACATTTGTGAACCCTAACACTTCATAGTTTACACTTTATTTACAGTGTCTTCGCTCTAGGGTTTGCATTAAAACCCTAGCATATTGAAAATTATCCTTAATTTAGCGGTTTCATGATAGGGTTTAATGTTGGCGACCCATGCATATTACCGCTTTACAAACTCAAACTTAATTATACAAAAGAAGCTCCATGGTTTTTGGCCCTTTGTATAATTTAGATTCTGTTTTAATCCTGTGGCAATGTTCTTATCTTATAATATTTATTATAATGATGTTGCATTAAACAACAGACATGTACAAGATAGAAGGAGAAAAGTACATGTACTTCTTCTCTTCAAGGGACCGTAAGTACCCCAAAGGGAAACGTCCAAAACGTTCTGCTGCTGATGGTTATTGGAAGGCTACTGGAGTTGACCATCTCATTAAAAAAGATGATATCGTAATTGGGCATAGGAAGGGTCTGGTCTTTTATCAAGGGACGCATAAAGATTCTGTAAAGACTAATTGGATCATGTATGAATATCAATTGGCTTCAAATACCGCTGATTCTTGCAAAAAAAAGTTGCCGAATCCTTCAACTTCAAATACTGCTGCTCCTATTGACATGAGGGTACAGATTTTTTCTCCCTTCAATTCTTAATTAATTGCATTTTTTTCGTTCATCATCTAGTTGGCTTGATGCTTGTACAATTCCAGTTTTTTTCATCCAAAAGTGATTTGATACAAATGTATATTTATTGTAAAGAAGATTATTGAGATAAATTTGCATTTTTTTTCCTTACAAATAAAATATCCATAACAAATAATTAATTTTTTATGAAAAAATTGTGTTACATAGTTTTTGCAGCGCTTGCTTCATTATTAGTTAATTTTGTTACAAATAACATATTTATACACTTTTGAGTATACAAATAGATACATAGATAATGATCAAATCACATGATGATATATTATCTATATACCTAGAAGTATATACATATAATTTTATAGTATTTACAATACAATTTTTCTACTATTAAAGATGTATTTTCTTGTAGTATCATTGATAATAATTTATATTTTTTGGCAGCTGGATGATTGTGTGTTATATAGGATCCATAAGAAGCCAGAGAAAGTAGAGGAGGACGTGAATGATGTGGCAAGTGATAATGTTGATTCAACTAGCACTAATCCTTCCGAGGGCAATGCGCTAGAAATTGTTCGTCCGACGAGCCATGCGCCCAAGGAAATAAACATCTTTGAGGAGAGTGATGGTTATACAATTTACTTTTCCAATGCAGAACTAGCACAGACTTATGACCAAGGAATAAATTATGGCCCAAATAATACCACTGGTTCTGCCGCCAACATTGTTGTGCCTTGCCTTATGCCACAAGACCCTCAGCCTCTTACACATTTTGATGATTTCCCGTGGCTTAATATTGGAGAGATAGACCCGTCGAATCCTCCGGCTTTTGATCCTTAAGGAATTTTTTCTTTTAATTAGTTGATATCTTTTATCGACAGGACGATAAATGTTTTGGTTGTTAGTATTTCATTGAACTTCGGTTGGCGGTTGTTGTTTGGATTCATACGGAAGTGTGTTGTTTTTTTTATTTTTTCTATTTTCTTTAATTTTGTCTCAATAGTAATATTGGTAACATCCTCGAGTTGGATATCTTTTCTTCTAGAAAATCTACAAAACATGAAATAATGACAGAATTTGTCATGATCGCAATAGTTATCTTGTATTATTTAGGTGTTTTTATTGCCGAAGAATCATCCTCACCAATTTTAACAATCACAATTAAAGTTCAATTACTCTTCTACCATATTAGGACCATTATGACACCCTTTATTAATTATTGTACTATTCTAAACTTATGAAACCTCAACTTTAATTACTATAAATAAAAAACAATGGGAAAAGGAAATACACGTTTGATACCTAAAGATACTTGGCAATGCTTTTGTATTATTGTCTACTCATGTTGTAATTTTATATAACTGAGATGATAACAACAACATTAACTTAGGCTATTGATCTTTTTGTCCAAACCATGTAAAATATAGTTTGTTTTCTATTTACTTTATCATATACTTTCAGAATTTGATGATTTCTCATGCTGGTCATCTATCCTTACCTAGGCTTATTCATAATAAAGTTTTGCATTTGAAAAATGTTTTGTGCGTCCTTGACATAACTAGAAACCTACTAAGTATATCCAAAATCACCATAGATAATAGTGTGTTAGTTGAGTTCTTTGCTGACTAATGTGTCATCAAAGATAAACTAAGACATATTGCATTGTTGCAGGGAACACTTAAGGATGACCTATATAGGCTAACACTACCTCTACCCAAGTAGTCTGTTTTCTCTCTTTGTGTAAAGAAAGTGCATTACTTTGCTCCTACTTTATCATATGTAATTCTATTCTACTCAATTATAATATGAATAGTTTACCTCAAACTATTGCTTTAAACTCTATTCATAATTCTGATTGTGCCACTTCTGATGATAGTAATAAAATGTAGAATGTTAGTGTTCACTATAATGCATTGTCTACTTATGATCTATGGCACTATAAGCTAATAAATCAACATTTCAAAATTGTATCATCTATTCTAAAACTCATAAGCCTATCTCATACTACAACAACTAACAAAACCTTTTGTACTACTTTCCAATATAACAAGTTGCAACAAAATACTTTCCATTCATCCACCTTTAGGGTTGTTTAACCTTTAGAACTTATACACACTAATCTCTGGGGTCTCTCACCTACTATTTCATCAAAAAGGTATAAGTATTATATCTATTTCATTGATGATTACAATAGGTTTACATGGATTTTCCTATTAAAACTTAAGCATGAAACTAAGGTTGTTTTTAGTTAAGAAACAATTTGGTACTAAAGTCAAATGTGTGCAATTTGATTGGAGAGGGGAGTATAGGCCATTAGCTTAATACTTAGTAATTCATGGCATAGGTCTCAAACACCTCTATCCTCACACTATCAACAAAATGGAGGGTTAAGTGTAAGCATAGACAGATTGTTAAGAATTGGCTAATTTTATTAGCTCACTATGGTATGCCACTAAAGTTCTAATGGTTTGCATTCTCGACCTCTGTGTATCTTATTAACAAGTTTTCGTCCACAGTGTTAAATTTTGAATCCCTTTTCTAAGTGTTATTTCTCAAAAACCCCAAATTATTCTACACTTAGGGTGTTTGGGTGTGTTATCATTCCTTGTCTCTAGCCTTATAACTCTTATAAATTTAACTTTCACACTAAAAAATGTGTCTTTATAGGGTATAGTCTGTCTTATAAAGGTTAAAAAGTTTTTTCTATTACTAGAAGGATTTATGTTGATCAAAGTGTCAAGTTTAATGAAAATGAATTTCCTTTCATTATTTACTATTTAGACAAGATAATTCATTATAGTCTGCTCGAAATCTTTCATGTTTACAAGAGTCTTAAGCCATATTTAGGTTCCTACCTCTTAGTTTGTCTAAATTCTTTGTCATGAATAAGTCTAATATGCCATCCAACCCTATATCAATAAGCTCTCTAGAAGTCAATTTACCTACACTTACATGTGATTTTGTTTAGAAGACTTCTGAGAGCAACATATTTCTATCTACCATATGTTTTTCCCCAACTATTCATCATGTTATTGACTTACCAAATCTTCAGCATAGTCTTATACACATTATGTCCTTAAATAACTCTCACAACTCTCTTTCTCCTTAAGATTCCTCTTCTACACCTTTTTCAAGCCCACTTGTCATTCCTATTCAACCTACAATTGTTCTCTTTACTACTAACATTCACCCCATGCTAACTAGAAATAAAGTTGGAAAGTTATCAAAACCAAAACAGTGCATCACTTCCACTATCACTAGACATCCAATTCCTTTATGTCTCAATACATTAGTCTCCTTTTTCACTAAACCTAAACCACAATCAGTTATAGAAGCATTGCTAGACTCTGACTGTAAACAAGCTATGTAATTTGATTATGATATACTTGTGTAAAATAATAGTTGGACTCTTATTCCCTAGTCTGAGAATATGCAAGTAGAAGGTTGTAAGTAGGATTTTAGAGTCAAGCATAATTTTGATAAGACCATTCAAAGATACAAAGCTAGGCTAGAATAGTCTATTTTGAGACATTTAATCTTATTGTTAAGTCTACTACAATTAGGGTTATCTTAAGTTTAACTATCAGTTATAATTGGGATGTTAGACAGATAGATGTCAATAATGCCTTTCTAAATGGAGAATTATCTAATATTGTGTTTATGCAATAACCTAAAGATTTTTCCACCAATACTCTAAAATATAAACTTGTGTGCAAACTGAACAAAGCCTTATATTGTCTCAAAGATATTTCAAGAGCCTAGTTTAAAAAACTTAAGGTTGCCTTACTGAACTAGGGATTTATTCCCTCTATTGCAGACACTAGTCTGTTTATCTATAGGTCAGATTAATGTCCGTGTGTTGGTATATGTTGATAATATTCTTTTAACTAGAAATGACATTGCTCTTATTGAAAAACTTATCTCTCAGTTAAATAGTCAATTTGCTTTAAAAGATCTATGCTTCCTTCACTTCACTAAGGATTCCACTTGTCTATACCTATGTAAAACTAAGTATGCTAGGGACATTCTTGTAAAAGCAAATATGTAGGATTCTAAACCCTACTCCACTCCTTGTGTCACTAACTCCAAACTTTATCTAAAAGATAATGAAAATTTTGACCATCCTTACCTTTACAAAAGCTTAATAGGAGCTCTTTAGTATCTTACTTTAACAAGATCAAACATTTCATACTTTGTAAATAAACTCAGGTAGTTTCTTTAAGCCTCCACTCAGTTATAGTGGAAAGCTTGTAAAAATGTATTGAGGTATATAAAAGGCACCTTGAATTATGGTCTTTTATTTCACTCAAACTCCAATCTTCAATTAAAGTGCTACTTAGATTCTAATTAGGCCAATAGTCTTCAAAATAGAAGATCTACTACTAGTTATTGTTTATTTCTTGACACCAATTTGATTCAACGGTGCTCTAAGAAACAAAAAGCTTTAGCATTATCCTCCATTGAAGCAAAGTATAGAGCATTTACTCACACTACCACTGAAATGGCTTGGATTGAAACTTTATTGGGCTAGAGTTTCTAACTCCACCTATTCTTTGGTATGGCAATTAGAGTGTCATTGTTCTATCTTTCAATCCTGTTTTTTCATGAGAGAACCAAGCATATTGCAATTGATGCCCATTAAAAAGAGACCAAGTGGTTGCCAAAAATGTTGTCGTTCAATATGTCCTTACTGAACATCAGAAAGCTGACATTTTAACAATATCCTTTCATGCTCACAAATTTGAAAAATGTAGAACTACCTTAAATGTTTGTTATGCTTTCAAGATTGAGTGATTGTTTGGTGTCTTTAATTTTGGTAGTTGGGAGCTTTTAGACTCTATTATAAATGATGGTCTATAAAATTTGACCTGATTAATGTATGTTATTTGAATTTTTTTTTTTGGAAATTTGTTGTTTTGTCTCCTTGACTAAGTGTAGTTTGAATCACAAGTATGTATCTTTGAATGTGTTATCTATTACCAAATTTGTTTTGTAAATGTATGTCTTGCATCATAAGTTTGTATTTGAATGGTATCCTCTGAATTTGACCTTTTGTATCTGAATAGTATCCTTTGAATTTTGACCTCTTTATTGCCCTCTAAATAATTCTTTAGTTGCTTTGCCTTTTTCTAAGAAAAATTTTTCGTCAGACATCTCTAGACTTGCAATCTAATTCATTTTAATTTCTAGTAATGGTCTATTTTCTACTTTCTTCTATCTAGTCTTTCTTTTTTGTTTTTCTTGTTGCCTTTTTTGTCCTCTTTGATTGCCAAAAGCAGTGAATGAACAGTAACTTGTTTTTTTTAACATTGTTAACTTCTTCCTACTAATCACAAATTATTACTGTGTACATGTGTGTTTACATCATGTTATGGCTTATCCTTCTAGTTGAATTCCCATTTGTTTTGTATGTTATGGCAATGTCACTACATATCTAATGAAGTTACCATAATGCTAATTCTTAGGATGTTGTTGACTAGTTCTTTTTTCTTTGGATTGGATTTTTTTTTTTTTTTTTGTGCTTATTGACATGATTTCAAGTGCAGCTCTTTCTTTTTACAGAGTTGAATTGTCATTAATAACAGTTTTTCTATTGATCTAACATCTTAAGGATTTGAAAAACAAGTCAAGACGTCATTGTGTATCTTTGTCCTAACCGGTTTCTTGATTTTCTGATGTAGTTATCAATTTCAGACTATTAGTATTACCATCAATTGACATTGCACAGTTTCAATATCATTTGTAGTTTTAGTAGTTTTGTTGGGTACTAACTTTTGTTTCAATCAGGATATCAATATGTATCTTTTTACTAACTGTTATCTTGATTTTCTATTGTAATGGTAACTTTTGGGCTATTAGGATTGTCATCACCTAACTCTGCAAGTTTAGACTATCATTAGAAATTTTAGTAGTTTGTTTCTTTTAGTAGTTTTGAGTAATTTTGTTCCTCTCATTGGCTACTAACTCTTGCTTTAATTTTGGTAACATTTTTGGAGTTTCTTTGTTTGTTCTAATGGCAATAACTGTTTGTTTACTTTTTTATATTCATCTCTTAACTTTAAATAATTGGTGGATTCCTACCCTATCTACTATCAGGTATAATTTTCTCAACTTAAAAAGAAAAGAAAAATAAAGAGTCAAGTCAGTCCACCTAATTCTCAAAGCCACTAAAAACCAACAATAGCCAAATTCAATTGTCAAAAGGTCGATACGGTCAAGTTCAAGAAGAGACTTCAATAATGTTAAGAACTAAACAGAATTAAGTTTAAGGGGGAATGTCAACATATATAGGTGAGAATGATTGTTTTGAGACTTGTCCGGCCTCAATATAATTTAATGTAAAAGCAAGACTAAAATATAATTGTATTAGGGACTACATTGTGATTATGCCAGCTCCAGTATATAAGCATGGCAAATATCTGTAACAGTAGGTTTTTCATTTCAATAAAAATATTGCTCTATCATTAGGTTTTCTATATTCTTTCGTCTCTCTTTCTCTTGCTTTTCTGTTCAACTAGGGCTTTATTTTCTTTAATATTTCTTCCTTTTTTTTTACTTGTTAATCAAACATATCTTGACAACAACTTATTTTAAACACTTTAAACTGACTATACAATTAAGGGTGAGCAAAAGAACTTAATCGAACCAAAACCGTCAGGTACCCAGTCTTTGTTTCCAATTCCTATCTAAAACTAACCTATTTTAGGTAGGATCGAATTCCAATTATAGTGGAACCAATTGGTCCTGATTTTGGTTCCATCTTCCAAGGAACCGAACTAGAACTGAAATCGAAACCGGTTAACACCATGGTCAACCAAAATTTTATTGTTTTCTAAAAGTCCAAGACTCACTCGTTTGGGTTCAGCCAAGCTTTTTAGGTGGTTTTATCTCCCAACAAAACTTTTATTACTTTCCTACCACTTTCACCCAATACTTCCATTAGTCTGATTAAATTCCTCCCTTCTCTGATTGGACCCAATGAGTGAGTTTAGTGAGATGCTTTTCCACTAATGGCTAAAAGTCATTGGCTATGCAGTGTAAAATTAGTTAGATAGATGCTAAATAGCAATGCATTATTTGTGCAATTGGTGGAAAAGTAAGTCTTTTTTGTCATTAAGTCCATTAAATTTTTTATTATGTTTGAACCTCACTGATATTGGTGTTGAAAAAGTAAGGCAGATTCGACCACACATTTGACTCACCCATTTGAGATTAATTAGAATGTAGAGTCTCAATGACTCACCTATTTAACTTACTATAGCAAAAACAAATGTCTAATTTGATATTGAAAACATGTTTAATAACTTCCATGTCATGCATGTAGCCATAAAATAAAACCTAGAACTAAAACTCCTAGAGATGAGTCAAACTCACCTAAATTTAGGAGGTTTTTTTCATTTATAGAAAAATAAGAAAAACAACACACATAAGTGGATGGTCACCCCAACTCATTGTTAAGTATTAGGTACCCAAAACTAGAACCGAAATCGATAAGGTAAGTTATGAATAAGAACATGTTCGTACAAATTCTAGTTCTTAAACCTTAGGAACTAATCAGTTTTGGTTTCAATTCTAGCTCTAATTTTTTCAAGAAGACACCCAGACCCCCACTCACCCCTATATACAACCAAACAATTTTATTATAGATTTGGTCAAGGGCTTGATATTTAGATTTAGTAAAGGTGAGTTTCATAAACTTTTGTTTCTTAGAGTTTAATTGAATAATGTTTCCACCAAGAAAGATGCAATGCCGAATTGTGAACCTCATGAACCCAAGTTTCTAACCCAATCAGTATCTATGTATAATTCAAGTTTCAAGGCTAATACTATTTCAAATAAAATTCCATGTTGTCAAGTTCCTTTGATATACTTGAGGGCTTATTTGCAGGCTTGCCACTTTAGCCTTGTTAGAGCTTTCAAGTATTGACTTAACTTGATAGCTATAAAAGACAAATTAGGTTGTAAACCCTATCCTAAAGATCCTATCCCTCAAGGTAAAATGTTACTAACTTTATGTCATTCTTGTAAAATTATCTCAATATGCAATTAAGCAACACTCAAATCAACATGCATAACTTATTATATCTGAAATTCATTAATGTCTCTATTAATTAAAATAAAAACCATGTCTCATAATCATACCAAGCATTAAAAATTTGACATAATCAAATATAATCAAATGTAATTTTTCATATGTTTATTAATACAAAAATCAAGTCTCAGGATATCAATCATGGCAAACTACCGCTTGTCACTTCATCACTGACTAGCCACCTCATCATTGTCACCTCTAACTCTATTGTAACACCCACAAGTATGTCTTAGGTTAATTTTGTCATTTGTCTCTTAATTGTATTTATTGAATTATAACTTGTTATTCTGGATATACATGGTCATGTGAGGGAGTTCACATACCCATGTATGTGTTGGCAAGGGCAAACTGGTTATTTTTTGTAAGGATGGAAAAATGGCTAAGTCTAGGTGAAACACACGCTTTTGTACAAAGAGGTACATGCCCAAATGTATGTACTGAATTCAATTTTGGATAAGAAATAGTTTCATGAAAATTTTGGAAACTGCCATTAATGAGCAACGATAGGCATACTTGTATGTATGGTGGCATACGGTCATGTGAGGCATTTTTTTCTAGAAAAATTTAAAAAAGGCATAGGTGTTTGGCTAATGCTTATTCATCATATTTTCCAGAAACTAGAAAGAGTTGAGCAAGTTTGGAGACTTTGAAGCCAAAGAATGTAAGGAGCTACTAGAAAATTCAGAAAAGCCACAATAAGACTCGTTTAGTTGCTGGAAATGAGGTCCGTAGTGTGACCTTTCAATTCATTGCTCGGTTTAATTGGTTTTAGAATATGATAACCTGTGAATTGATATGTTTAAAGTATTGGTGAGTGAACCTAAATGTATGATCTATTGAGTTGATGATTTTAATTTGAAATGTTAGAGAGAATTGTGAATAAAGTATATCCTTTGACTCAGTTGTCATTACATTCAAAGTTAGTGCGGGGTTTTTTTATAATCGATGAACTATCATTCTGGTTGATGGATTAAAATACACTATGTCTGGAGTATTATGTATATTATAGCGGAAACTTGATTAAATTAATGGTGATTGGTTAAATAATGATGCAATTACACTTTAATATCGATTTCATGGATATGAGCATAGTCTGATAATTTTGTAGGACATTTGATGAGTATGGTAGTTTAGAAACATGCTAGAATTGGTTGTAATTGATTTAGAAGGACTTTGAGGATTTGGAGTCGAGTTTGGTAGTTTGAAAACACAATTTCAGGTTGGAATACCCCTCTCCAGATACGTACTCCTACTCGAAATATGTATCCAAAGAAACGTGTTAACTTAGAATTTTTTACACAAGATATATTGCGACATGTATATTAATTAATAAATTTTTATAATCCCAAAAGTGCATTTATTAACTTATAACAGAAAGTACAAGAGTCCAAAAAACCAAATCATAATAATCAATGTGCATAAAGAAATGTAAACAAATCCAAAAGGCATAAATATTGACCAACATATAATGACTAAAATGCCCCTATCATTATATGTTGTCTCAAGCTGGCCTGCTAGCGCCCTCACTGTCCCCCTGTTATTCCATAATCCACCTATAAAACCACAAAGGAACATATGATTGAAACACACTCAGTAAGTAAGTGGCCTTAAAGCCCCAACAAACATATACACATATCATGATTAATCATAATAGCAAATTGTGTCCTTTATTAACTTTCCTTGTGGTATTTTGGATTTTGTTTTTCCAACATCTTGAATACCTATCCTAATTGTTTCTACGCCTAGTGTCTGATCTTTTATGATGATGTCACCTTGGATAACTAATGTCAAACAATGCATATCAACGTCCTAGATGTCTAGTAAGAGCATGAGATATCTTATATGTCAATCATAAGGTGTACCCAATACACTTGTCAATTGGACTTTGGGCTATGGATACTATATCATAAAAAAAGTAAGACTTTGGGTCCTTCCCAATATCGTACGAGCATCCTAGATGCTAAAGCGCCTAACATCGGTGCATAATTATCAAAAGGTACCAAGGTCACATAGACTAAACCTGATGCTTTCACGACCATTACACACAACTCGATGGCTCAAAATAAGATGATACATCGCTTTCAAGTTTCAACTTGAAACTATTTTAGTCAGGTTCTATATTGTTATCCACACAATCAGACATACCCAAATTACCCTTCTTGTCATTTTCCATATAGTTTGACATACTTATTTATTTTCATCTAATGTTTCCTTCATTATGGCCTTATTGTTCATTTCCTCATAATTATCCCATATAAAGGTAAAACAATCATTTCTATAGTCGTCTACAAGTACGAAAGCTTGATACTAACTTCACTAACTCATTACTCTTTTACTTCTAATTTTTTCCCAAATGTATACAGGGATGTATTGTTTAACCTACACACATAGGCATGCAACTTCGAGATAGGATACATGATTATGTGTCTCATATCACATGGGCATGTACCTGATCCCAAATTAACACACTTGTGTACTACTCTAACATTGTAACTGTTCATTCCCAAATAAACATAATTGTGTTTACAGACATACACAAGCATGTAGCACAAATTTTCTAAAACTTCATTAAGTAATTTCTCTACTTTTTCCTATCGCTTAACCAAAGTTCTAAACATTCAATTTCTTCCCAAAAACTATCATATCAAGTCTAAACAATAGTCTACACATTTTATATTGCAAACCTTACACCAAGTCCATAAATCTTTCAACTAACATTCATTCTTCTATTGGTACAGTAGTCATCCATCCCCTTAAACATATATATATATATATATATATATATATATATATATATATATATATATATATATATATATATATATATATATATATATATATATATATATATATATATATATATGTAGGGGGGAGCGAGGGAAAGGGGGGTGGGGAAAGAAAGGAGGTGGTTTCAGGGTGTCGATAACAGACAGCGTAATAGAATTTAAAATTTTAAAATCAAACAATCCTCGAAACCCCAACTAAAATACCCATTTTAAACATATATTCATAAACATGCAAAAACACTTATATGGTGTTTTAGGTTTATATTTGTATTGATGGCTCTTTTAACCTTCACGTGGCTAGAGAAAGTATGCTAGCCAACCCTTACAAGGCAAACATTTTGATGTCCACATGGAGCACAAATATAAATAGAAGAAATCTAGACAAAGAGATTACTAGGGCTCTTGATTGGAATTACTATTCATAACAGAATGAGAAAGAGTAGAACAATGGCTAGGGTTTATGTTTTCTATCTACTTATATTTGTTTTGCAAAAGATCATGTCTTATATAAATATGCAAGTATTTGAGCACAATTGGAATACTAAACATGTAGGATACCCTCAAAATGAATGCATGGCTAGCATGTAAAATACCCAACTGGCATATCCCAATGCCATTTGCATGCCTAGCACACATATGTGTGTCGGTCGGCATGGCCAAAGCTTGCATGGTTGGTACACAAATGTGTGATGGCCAACATGGCCACACACTTGTATGGTTGGCACTATCACACCAAAAGTATAGTTGGCACCATCATACCAAGCGCATGGTTGGCACTTGATCAAGGCATGGTCAAACTAAGTCCTCTTAACTTATTGGGCAAACTCGGTCCATTTATGATATCTTTCTTTACCTTGAATAATCGAATTGTCAACAAACAATCTACTCCTCTAAGTTTGATTCAACTTTTTTATACTATGACCTATAAGCTCTCTATCGAGTTGGTAGTGTCCAGATTTATGGTAAATCTAGACACAGACTAAGATTAGCCTCTAGCAAAACATCATGATCATCTAGATAATAGAGTGTCAGTAATTATCTCTTAAGTTTTTATAATATCATTGTTACATGCAATTCAATCTTTTCGTCAACCCATATCTCTCAAAGCTGAGACATAAAAATGTATATATCTCAATGATTATTTGGTATGAACTGATACACATTAGTAACTAACATGGATTAAGCTATAACGTCATCCCACTATGGCCTATAGATTCCAACAGTCATAGATGTCATTTAGTATTATTATGTGAGATATCTTTTTCTATGCTTAAGAATGAAGAATCCTTTATCGATCAACCATAGCTTTTATATATCTCACGATATGGTCGATTACTATCTTTATAGCTACCTTAATTATAGTAACACGTTAGATAACATCAGACCATATGGATCCTTACACAAGACGACTAGCAATCTCAAGTCAAAGAATCCATATGGATATCCTCAAATCGAATCAGTCTGATAGACACGTCTATAATGTATACCCATGTGTTATACCAAGTTGTCTATAATAGCTTCGATATATGAGAACTATCGTCACTTTTAGTGGGGTCGATCAATACTATAATAATCTCATCATCATTCTATGTGTCATTATTCATTGCAATGTTGTGATTACAAACGTTTTTAGAATTGCCACTTAATGTATACACAGAGTTGTCACGATCAGTCATCTGATCTTCTTGTCACAGTTTCACCATTCTAAGGGCATATTATTTATACTATCATATAAATAAATAACATATAAATTGAATATCAATAAATCATTTTATTAACTATTAATATAAAATTATATTCACAAATGTCAAATTCGATTGGTTCTAAGGCACCTACCCTAACAAATGTAATCCATAACACACTACAAATCAACATATATTAAGCAAGCATACAAATAATCCACTGCAAAATTTCAAGTTTTACAGATCATAGACTATATAACAAAAACTCCATTCACTATAGTATCTTAATTTATCAATCCTTATAATTTTGTTTCATAACACTAATTCACATACTTATGAACACCACTCTTCATTCAAAATAACTCATCAGAATTATCATTAAGTTCAAATAACAAATTAATCTATATAAATCATCGCAAACTTAACCAAAGGAACACTGTTCTTACATTTCCTCTGACGATTGCTTGTCTTCACGTGACTTAGATTACTCTGCAAAAGCTTTCTCTTGGATCCAAGGCTCCCCAAGGCTCAAAAATCCCTCTTAACTCTCTAGTTTCTATATATATGGTAACAAAAGTAAGCCAAAGCATATTTGGATTCTTTTTATTTTGGTTGTAACACACGATACATGGTTGTGTGTCTTACCATACATAGGCGTGTATATTGTTACCCATTAATAGAAATTTTTGAAATTACTGCAAAACAAATTCTGATCTAATATTCAAACATGTTAACCATACACAGACATGTATATCATCCATACTTAACCAATTTTCATGTGTCACTAAAGAAAAGACTATTTTGCCCTTGTCAACACATACACAAACATGCGACTTTCTTACACAATCGTGCAACCCTAAAATCACATGCATATAATTAATCAAGTATAATCAATCTTAGATAAGAGTCAAAAGACAAAAATAACCTTAGGCATACCTACAGTTATTACACAAGCAAAGTTGAAATTCTATAAAACAAGTAATACATGTCTATGTTAGAGTTCAAACATGCCCATGTATATTTAGGCTAAAACAGTTCTCATATGTATAAAGTGAACAAGTGTTTAGGATTAGGAAAACATACACATTTGTGTAATATGAGACACATGGTCATGTATGCTAGCTTAAGGTAACACACCCATATGGAATTGAGAATTTTGAAGACATGCATGTATGGGATAACTATGTCTATCCATAATCTTACAAATAACAATTTTACCCCTAAAGGTTTTGATGAAGGAAATACTGAGATGTAATATGAATCAAACAATGTTTCAAAGGTATTTGACTATGTGTATTATGGCACGAAAAATCTATATGGGTGTCTAACTATATGTATGGTAGCATAAAGGATATTTTGGGTGTCCTACTACTTGAACAACTGTAGAACCTAAAATGGAGTGATTTCAAGTTGAAAGCATAAAACAATATATATTCTTATTTTAGCCATTGAACTATGTGTAATGTAATTATGAAAGTATTAAGGCTAGTCTATATGACTTTGATACTCATGCTATTATTATACGTCTTAGCATTCAAGATACTCATGTATGCATTGATGTTGGGCACCTTAGCATCTGGGATAATTGTGCATGCACTAACGTTAGGCATAAGGCACTTTAGCATCTAAGATGCCTGTGTAACATTGAAAAAGATTCAAGGTCTTGCTCCTCTTGTGACAGGGTATCTTTAACCCAAAACTCGATCGATAAGTGTAATGGGTGTACTTTATGTTTGACATCTAGAATATCTCATACTTCCACCAAGTGTTTAAGATGTCGACATACATCGTTTGACATCAGTTACCTAAGATGACACCACTATTAGAGATTAGGCACTTGATGCCAAAATATTCATATGGGCATTTGGGATGAAGAGGAAGCATCCAAAAATACAACAATAAGATTGAGAATAAAACGCTTAAGATTATGGTTACTATTTGATGTTATTTGCAAGGTAACAAAAGGTCACCTATTTACTGAGTATTTATCAGTCATTGTATTCCTTTTGTGGTTTTGTAGGTAAGTATATAGAGCAACAAGGTAGTAAGAGAGCTAGCAAGTTAGCTTAGGATATTACATAAGTGAGGGCATCATGGTCATTTGTGTCGTGGGTCAGTATCTTCTTGCATTTGTTTCTGAGATTGTTTTTTATGCACTATTATTTATGTATTGTGGTTGTCAAACACCTTAGTGCTCAAATTTAATAAATGAAGTTAGGATTGAATTATTTATGATATTGATGTGGTTTGAATTAATGAGTACATCTTTGTGTGTATGGGATTTTGTTTGTGACCATGCATTTAATATTTGTTGTAAGTGTTCAAGAAAATTTTAAGTTAACACATCTTTTCAAGTGCATATTCTAGGTAGGGGTATGTATCTAGAGAGAGATATTACATTTATCACCTGCAAAATTAAAAAGAAATGGTGAGTAAAAACACTTAATAAATAGAAATAATCTATCTTACAATCTGTCAATCAAATATATCTCTTTTCCTTCACTAACTCAAGATTATCTCTATTCTCATCTAAGGTTATTAGATCTTAATCAAAACAAAAAAAGTCAACGTATCCACTCTAATGAACAATCTCTAAGACTTTCTAGTCTTGGTTGTCCTATCTCTTTGCTAACTGAAAGACTTATGGTTCTAGCTTATCAATTTATAAACCCCAATTGTTAGACTCTTTATGTCTTAGTAAATCCTAGCCAATTAACAGATATGCAATCTTGGCAATTATCTCTTAATATAGGGACACCAATCGATGTATTATACTATATCTATGGGTTGCCTAGCTCATGAGTACTATATTAATCAACCTATAATTTCATCATCTATGTCTCATAGGTATCATCTTATCTCATATCTTTATCAAGATACTCAAATTTCTATGAATACCTTATCACTCGAAATTCTCTCAAACTTCACTCTCATCTAATTTGTCTCTACCTAAGTTTTCTTAATCATATCATAGTATCCACTTGGATATCTTATCCCTTGAACATATCTCATGTAATACCCACAGGTACATCTCAAAGGCATTATAGTTATTTTATATGTTATTGTTTATGTATGATTAAGTTGTCATGAATTAAATATTGAATATGGAAATTAAGTAAGGGACAATCATGTAAATGATGGTCACACTTGTATTTCGAATGTCATATTGACCAAAATGTTTAAGTGTCATGTTGGATAATTTAAAATGATTCACGACCATGTGTGAAAGGATATATGTCTGTGCATGGTGTTATAGAAAAATTAATGCAAAAAAATGTGTTACCTATAGTTTGGGGATATTTATCCCATTATCAATTTATGCTTACTTTGTGTAAAAAAGACTAAAGAAAAGCTTGTGACATGCATTTAACTTTAGGCAGATTGAAGTGATCATTTTTCTAGCAAGAGCATCAACGATGAAAAAAGGAAAGAGGAAAGAGAGTTGTTCGACACCAAGTCTTCAAGCTTAGGAAAATAGGTAAGTAGGAACTCTTTATGCTTTCTGTGATGATTTTGTAATGGTGGACTACGACTTTCGCCTATGCCAAATTCATGTTATTAAGTATATATATGAAAGAGTTTGATAACTTGTGAAGATTTGGGGAAGTTTTGGTATTGATTTCTTTAGGATTGAATACCATGATTGACTAAGTGTATTGATGTTTTGAATTAAGTGATTAAATGATTTTGTTATTTATAATAGGTAGTAAATTGTTGAGTTATATATTGGAAGTGATGATTTTATGATTTAACTTTTTTTTTTTTTTTTGCATCATGGAGTCCTTAAGAGATTGTGATTCAATATTTAGTGAATTCCATGTTTCTAGCTGTTGATTTGATGTTGAAGCACCCTATTAGGATTTTGTGATGCTAGTTCATAAGTTTAACATGTAAGAATATATTTTAGTTGAATGATGAATTCATAAAAATCATTTGAGATATGAATTAGGTATGTTTCACAATGGCTAAACATTACACACGACCATCCTCACTATAGGGACAAACATGTGAAGCTTGGAAAGCTTTTAGTTTAAGAAATGCATAGTTTGTGGTATAAGATATACGTCTATATTTGTGAATCATAGTTTTTAAGTTGAGATTTTTCAATGATTTGATAACTATTAGATGTCATTGACTGATGACCGATCAACTAAGGCTTGAAGTCCACCCATGTATAATGAAATGATGATCTTGTATGGGGTGAAAATACAAAAATACCCTTGAGATGTAAACTAATCGAAGTGAAGCTAAGTTTTGAGAAGTTTAAGTTTAAATGAGGGCACACGCCCGTGTCTATTTAAGTAAAGACACAAGGAGAAGTCCCAATAAGAGTGGACCATTTTTTGCAAGAAAAAAAGGGTGCCCGTGTTCCAAAAGTAACACGTCTATCCCCACAGCACAAAAGCAACACGCCTTTGAAAAAATAGTCGTGTCTCATGCACAAGGAAAAGAAAAGCCCGTGTATAAAAGGAAAGTAAAGAAAGAAAGGGAAACTAGGCTAAAAGCTTATAGGTTATCTCAAAAGACATTATAGTTGTTCCAGGTACGTAGTAGTACTTATTGTGCCCAAGAGATAAGATAATGTTAAGGCACGAGTTATGTTTAAGGTGAACCAAGGTGATCTGAGACTCGAGATACATGCATGCTAGACGTTATAGGGTTATTACAATAGGGTATTGTAAATATATACTCCTTACACTGTCTATAGTAGGGCACATCAATATTAGGGTACTAACTCAAAGTAAAGCATAATACAGTTATAGTTTAACAATTCAATACTGGTGTAGGCGAGTGGACTACACAACGAGTGTTCATATGGCTAAGGTGTCAAATCCTTATATTCAATCGAATTTGATCGACCTAGTATACAACTATAGGATATAGCTTTCAGATGATAGTGTTTTCACTAAGAAATAACATGGTCACACTAGTTAAGGATTTAGGAAGTGATTCTTTAGTGACTAAGTAGAACACAATTGACTCGAGAGTTCTGACATATGTAACCTAAAGGTTCCCGAGTACAGTTATATGATATGAGACCCAATTTTCCTTATCATGGGAGTTAAAGCTAAACTATGAAAGATAGGGTTATATGGGTTGAGCAAAAGGCAATTTAGAGAATATGTAAAAGTTAGTATTAGTAAAGTCTTCTACTTGTTGAATGACTTATCACTCACTCCTCTGCATTCATGTATACAAGTACAGATAATCATGGTAGTTGTGGCATGAGCAGTGGTTAGTGGGCATAAAGCAACCGTGAACATTTTTGTCACATATGTTTATTGATCAGATTATGTATTAAAGTGTTATATTGATGTATTCGGTTACACACTATGAGATGTTATGAATGATATTATGTTAATATTTTAGGACATCTTTCGTTACACTTCCAATTATTACTTTTATGATAAGGGTATTTCAATAATTTGATTTTATGTTGTTGAATGTTGATTTTTAATAAGTGATTGCATACTCGAAGAGTTTATGTAGTGACATCTTCCTCTAAAAGGCAATATCTCTTGAGGGGGTGTTACGTCTCAACACCTCAACAAGCTTTAATTCTTATTCAAAAATCATATGCATATCTTTTATGTATAACTTGTACATAACCAAGTGATGACCATACTTTTTCTTCTATGTATAGGCATATGTTCAGCCATACATTAGTGTATATGGTCTTCTATAGGCATACAATCACTCCCAACGTTGTCCCAAGCATACATCTTCAAATTTCATTAAAGTACAAGTGTGACACTTAATTGTGTATAGGTGTACCTCTTTGTTATTCAACATGTACAGTCATGCCCCAATCTCATAGGCATACTTACATATAAAAGGGACATACAAGTGTGCATGTATCAGGTACATGGGTGTACATCTCCCAAGCACTATTCATAATCTTCAACCAAGAACTCTATTGTTTAATCCAACTTTCCAACCAAGCACAATTGTACCTACTTGACATATAGGCCTAGATGACAACAAAAAGTTCCTTTAAGCCCTAAACAACCAAGCATGCTTTGTCACACATCCATCCACTTGCAAAATCGAATTTCATGGAAGGCACGTATGGCATGCACTTCAACATACACAAGCATACATCTATAGATAATACGACCAATATTTAAGCATCAAAATATCTGACATATTATCATACATCATACAAGATGATCAATAACATACAAATGTGTTATTTTCATCCTATGTTCTTAAACTTTTTAAGCAACCAAGAATAAACATTCGATTCTCAATTCCTCTATCTATTCAAGAAAGTATCCACAGATCATAAAGACAACAAGAGTTAGAAAATCGCATTGTCATAGGTAGAAGATCGTTTATACTTACTTAGATTCTAGTCACAAAGTTTGTTGTCGTTTATTCCTTTCCTCCACCTCTCTTATCCCCTATTGCTGGAAGTGTTCTTTCTTGGTTGTTAGAGGCCTTGCCACCCACAACCGTTATATCTCTCTCTAATTGCAAGAAGGCAAAGCAAAATTAGGGTTTAACTCGAGGAGGGAGGTTTATATATACTTGGCTAACTCCTTCTTTGATTAGGTTTCTTCCTAACTCAGTAGTCCAAATAATAAGTGATGTACATGCATACACTTATGCGAACAACGTACAAACATGCATCCAATAGGCATAACATGTGTTAGACCAAAATGAATATTTCAATTTTGATTTTGGTCTGATTCAATTTAAATTCAATTCTAAGGCTAGAAAAAGGATAAGAATAAACTTGGAGCATACCTAAGGGTGTTATATAAGTTTGGTAAAGTTTAAGTATTTTAAAGCCCCTATTATACTCTTATATAAGGTGGGGTTGTCAAACACTTCACTATCTATAAGATATAATTTAATTGGTTTGTTCTATCATTGGAGTTGTTTGTGGCTTAAATTCTAATGTTACTATAATCTTTGAGATATAATTTAATTGGTTTGTTCTATCATTGGAGTTGTTTGTGGCTTAAATTCTAAGGTTACTATTTTAACTAGGAAATTTATAGCACACTTAGCCTAGTTTAAATGAATACTAATAATGGTTCTATAAGCTTCAAACCCAAGAAAATAATATATTTCTTTTAGATTCTTCAAATTTAATGTTGAATGCAAATACGAAAGTAATGATTGTATAAAATTTGAATAAGGGCCAGTTAGCAAGATATTATCTACATATATGAGGATGTATACTAGACAATCTTCTTGATGCAAAATAAACTAGTTGGAATCAACCATTAAACTGACAAATCCTTTTACTAGCAATGCCCTTTTTGGTTTTTCAAACTAGACTTTAGGAGCCTATTTAAGGCCATAAAAAGCCTTGGCTAGTTTACACAGATGTGAGGGTTTTCAGTATCTTCAAAACCTATAGGATGGGTCATATGGACATCTTCTTATAGCTTACGATATAGAGAAAACATTATTAATGCCAATTTGGTGTACCTTCCATTCAAAATTAATAGCCAATGTCAAGATTATTCATACGGTAGCTAGTTTTATATAGGACTAAAAGTCTCTAGATAGTGTATCTGAGGTTTTTGTTGAAAACCTTTTTGTAACTAACCTGACATTTAGCTTTTGAAGAAACCCATCAACATTATACATTGTTCTAAAAAACCATTTATGATCAATAATATCCATTTAAGTTTGTCTAGGTACTAGAGACCATGTATTATTTCTTTGAAGGGTAGTGTATTCATTTAACAAGGCTTTATGCCAACGATCAAAGCCTCTTTTACACTCTAGGGTTCCTGAGAGTTAAACGGTATTGATTCAACTGTTAAGGCTTTAGGAAAAGGTAGTTTTTAAGTTTTGGACCTTGTATCATGGGATGCTTTAACATACTGACAACATTTTTGGAGAATACTCGAGAATCACAAGGAAGCACAACTTCTAGATTCATGGCCAAGAAACTATCAGATAAGTTCGTTGAACTGGGCAATAAAGCAAGAGATTTTGATATGGCAAAACGTATAACATTTTTAGGTTCGGTGCTTGATGTGGGTGCTACTAAAAGAGGCAGTAAAATTGTTTTATGCGAGATAACTGTTTTTAACAGGCAATATGAGGCTAGGAAATGTAATTTTTTATTTGGGTGTTGTTTGGTGGTGTGACTAAAGGTTAAGTGAGTTGGTTGCAATTTGGTTGTGTAGTGCTTCAATTTCTCCTCAATGCATTGGAACAAGCTGAGGAAAGCTACTATATTGGTTATTGTTTGAGAATGCTGGATTTTTATCAAGTAAACAGTGATTAGAGGGTAAATAAAAGCTAAGAACATGATTAAGTTCATATTGTTGCATGGTTTTTTTTTAGAAACAACTTGTTTAAAGCAAGCATTTATTTTAAAGGGGAAATTATTTTCATCAAAAGTGACACTGGTAGCAACATAAACTTTCCTTGATTTACTTAGCAACATAACTTTTATGCTTAGGCACATCCATAGCTTGAAATTGGTAATCAAGAATTTTATTTAAAAAAAGAAAAAAACTTTGGAAAGGAGATTAATTCGATTAAATTGGAGTAGGTAGCCTGTTTGTTTGAAAGCAAACTACCAATGGGCAAAGGCAAACCATTTTTAGAGAGTAAAACTAGACTTGTTTCTGCTATATGACTATGTTTTCTTTTAGCTTTTCTATTTTGTTGAAATAGAAACTTTATACCATGATCACTTTAATTTTGTTGGATGTTTCTGAAAAACTAGAGAAAGAAGAATGTGATTCCATGAAAAGATATTTTTGGAAGGTATTAAGAAACATCGAACAAAGTAAAAATGCAACTTCGAATTTTTACTCATTGAATAATGAGAAAATGTAGCAAAAATGCTTTTATTCAATTGACTACAGTCCAGCTTGGCAATCCCGGCGAAGTACAATCTAATCCATTCAATGTTACAAAAACAATCAGAAAATCATGCAATACCCTCCGTTGGATTTTGTCACTATTGAGTAGAAGAAATCAAGAACAAAATCTTACTATTTTTTACCATCGATAAAATTATATATATATACTTTTAAATATAAAATTAAGTATATACATAATATATTAATATCTGATTAAATAGTTTTAAATTAAAAATAAAATAATATTCAATCATATTATAACATATTATTTATATATTTAGTTATATACTAAAAAATATAAACATATAGTATTGTTCTTTGATAATAGGGTTTAAATAAGGTCTTTGTATACAATTTTTTAAAAGAGTGAACAGAATTGTAGTAGTAGTAAACATATAGAAAGAGAAAAAGGGAAGCGACAATCAAGGGTGATGATGCATGTCTAGTAAAGAGAGCTGAATAGAGATTGTTGAGTCAAATTTGCTTCAACTTTATTGTTGTGACTATAAGGATGACAATCACCAAAGGTGCTTAACCCCACACCAACAGTCTTCCCACATGCCTTTGCTTCTACTTTCAGAGAGGGTCATGTCCCCTCCCACCCTTTTTTATACTTATTCAATATATAAAAAAAGTTAACCATAAAGCCCAACCTTCCTTCATTAACTTTATTTATTATATTATTATTATTATTATTATTTCATCGTATTAGTCTCTTACTTATCATTATGGTGCTTTAAAAAATGTCTTTTAAAAAAAGTTTGGTTTTGGAAGAATTTTAATATATAATAAATATTTTTATAACACTCTTGTATTTCATTGTTCATTTTAATGAAACATGGCCTTTCCCACAACTTTACTACTTAAAATTTTAATTCTTCATTTTTTATTTGTGGATAATTAATCTTTGTATTCCAATTTTTCATAAAATAAATCAAAGTAAATATACCAATTAAAACAAATTGTTCTAATATGACTAAATTTAAAATATTTTAGTGCACTTGGAGATCAACCAAATTATATGGGTGATTAATTATTTTTCTTCCCAAGATAAAACTAGTTTAAGAAGTCATTTCTCGATAAAATCTTTAGATTAAATCCCTTATTTTCTCTCCTTAGTGTATGTTATAATATGGGGGAAAAGATGCAAGAAAATTATATGTATTCGCTTTGAGTATATAAATAAATACATATCTTATATGTGTCATCACATAATGACGAACATAAATGTTTATATAATATAAAAACATAAAACCTGCAATATGCAACTGATTGTTGAAGTCATTAGCTAGCTTCTTTCATTTTGTTGGTGAGTTAATTTCTGCATTTTATGTCGATAGCCATCATCAAAGTTTCAACATATAAGTAGACAATTCTTTTTTTCCTTTTATCATGGAAATGTGTTCACGAGTGTTATTATTACAAATCGCCATACCAAACTCATCGAGTAGATATATATATATATTTTACGAATCTAGCAACCTTACCAATTGATGGCATTATCATTTCCTGTATAGAAATAGAACCCGTCTCTGAAATTTTTCATATTATCGGCAACCTTAGGAAGAGTATAATAAATGGTGTCAATTCATATAAATTATTAATAGTACACAGTTTAAAGGGGTTAGGCTTTTTTTTATTTATTTATTTATTATCATAGTGCATAGTTGTAGTGATTAGCTTTACAAAGAGGCAATGTTCCTGAGCCTCTTTATGCGCAGTCAATGTTTGAAATGCTACTAATGATGCTATATGTATCATCACTCCTATTCATTTTTATTGATCTAATACTTGTGTTTTAGGTGGCATCTTAACCTAATCAACTAAATCAATTAATTAATACAACTTCATGTCCTCTTATATATTATTTAATTAAAAATGATACAATGATTATAAAGCTAATCATCGGATCCGAAGTTTTACCTATTTGGTATAATTGGTTCGACTCAAAAAACTAATTTGACTTAAATAAAATTTCTTTGAAAGAAAGAAAAAAAAAAGTCTGAAAATGATGCCTCCATGAAATGGCATGCAGTGTGGTCCAACTCATTATCAAAATCCTTCAATTTCTGCATGATTTCAGCAAAAACCTACTAAGATTCTCATTAAGTTTTGATTACTTCATTTCCAATTAGATTAGAAGTGAGTATAAAGTTAACTATAATCATTAGTTTCATATTTGAATGTTGAAATCCTACCTTTGTTTAATATTAATATACAATGTACTTATGTTATTTATTTGAATATTGTGTGCATTCTGTCAGGCATGAGTGAAAGGTGGCAAAGCTTTCATAATGCTGTCTTTGCTCTTTTCTAATAAAGTCTTTGTAGAAGCAAGATTTTTCATGAGTAAATGTTTATATATTATTTAGTATATAGTTTTTTAAGCTATGCATTTATTTGTATATCTTTTTTATATAATATGCTGTTGGTCAGGCTTTTGTGACACAGACATTTAATGGACCTACATGTCTGGGAGATGCCATGCCACAACCTTTGCCTATGACTTGAGGGTCCCAAACACCATATCAAATACACAAATAATTCAATATTGCTTCCTTTTGATTGTCTTTTTATTTAGAGAAAAGACCTGAAGCTGTGGAGGCTGGAGACACTACTTCTTCAATAATTCACTAAGTAACAAATTATGTCACATTTGATGGAAATACTTTTTTTAAATTAAGTCACATTTGATGAAATACTTTTTTTAAATATGAGATTATCTAAGGGTATTAAATCAATATTTTTTTTAAATATTAATGTGAAATTAAGAATCCTAATACATTAATAATGTTATTGACTCGATATCATAATAAAAGGTAAGAAATATATAATTATGAGAACTAATGGAATGTCAAATGGAACTCTTCAAATGAAAATAGAGAAAAAGCAAGAAAAGCGACTAAATCTTTAAAATATTTTTTCTTATTTTTATTTATTTTAAGACGTGTTTGGTTAATTAATATTTGATTATCAAAAATAAAATATTACCATAAAATAAATCACCTTAAATATTATTGAGTATAACTTATTAATATATTTAATTAAATGTAATAAAATAATATTAAGATATTATTTTATTTAAATATATTTAAGTATAATTATTTTAAAATATTTTTTATATTATTTATTATATTATTATTAGTGATAAAAAATTGTAATTATATACTGAATTAGTATAAATAATAAATAGATTACTACACTAAAAGCCAAAAACAAAGGGCCAGGGCAAGATAAAACTCCTATTTAATGATAAATAAATGTTTAATTGTTTATTACAGTGGAAGGAATAACGTAAACACAGGAAACAATTAAAAGACAAGGGTGTGGTTTCCAAGGAGGGCCTTGAAAATTAGAAAAAAAAAAAAAAAAAACATTGAAAGTTTCGATTTATAGTGAGACAAACAGGACTCTGGTAAAAAGATTTTAAACTCCCAAGAGAAACAAAGATGCCACACACTTGTGTAAATACTCAGGACCTTTCTTTTCAGAAGTAAAGTCACTTTTGTGTTGTCCTTCAAATGATACACTTTTACTATTTACTATATTTTTCCTCCTAGTATTTTAGTTTGGCTCCCAAATCAGTAAATTCATTTTCCCACCCAGGATTTAGCTGACAAATTTTTTCCACCCTTTAATGGTATAAATCATCCTTATCATCCAAAATCAATCTGTGTTAAAAAACAAATGAAAACAAGGTAAAACAGTGTTTTATTCATTCAAAAAATTTTCAAAAATAATTCTTTGACAAATCTAATCTTAATGTTCAGACATAACATTTTAGCAAATTGATAAACTTAGAATTCAATCTCTAAAAAAGTTTTGGAATTGTCGACTATAATATCAAAAGTTAAACGTTATCGATAAAATTAAAATATATATGCTAAGTTGACTACAGATGTGACAAATAATCTTTTTTGGAAAACTAATTGATTAAAGAAAAAAAATTGTAATTCTATATCACATTGTGAGTAGAACTTATTGACATCTAAAAAAAAAAAATACTCGTTAACTTTTAAGAAAGATCAAACAAAAAAAATTGTAATTTCAAAAAAGAAAAACATTACAATTTCATCTTAAATTTAGTGTTTAAAAATCAACGATAGTGAAAATAAAAATCTAAAGTGAGAAGATAAACAAGAAAGTCAAACAAGACAGTTCTAGTCTTTGAAGATATCTTATACTATTGGCGAACATGAAGAAACTAAAGTTATCTTCATCGTCATTGATTCTCGACATCCCTACTTGTCATCTTAGTTTCATCTAGTCATCACATTTCATCGCTTTGTCTTCTTTCATCAATTTGCTCATAATTGTTATTGTTTATGCTCGTCTATTCACATAAAATAACAGTATCTTATGATACACGATACGTATCATATAATATTTATTTATTTTTAATTATTATATTTTATTAATATTTATTTTTTAAAACGCGTATTATACGATATAATATACAATTTGACTATTATAGTTTAAACCTTTTAAAATCATTCATTTAAATATATATATATATATATATATATATAATATATATATATTTGATAAAATTAGTTGAATTAGAGTTTTTTAACATAATATATATGTGTAAAATAAATATAATATATATGTAAAGGAAAAGATAAAATACATATAAAAGTTGTATGCTTAGTCACTTATTAGAAATTCTGTTAAACACAGTCTTATATATACGAGTGGTTTAAAAAAATACGGTTTATAATCCGGTTTGGTTTGAAAATCATCCAAACTATAATCTAAAATAAAAAAATAGTTAGTGAAATTTCAATTCAAATTAAATTATTTTACAAACTAAACTAAATCATAATTTTTAAGCGATTCAATTCTATTTTATGATTTAAACTAAATTATACATATCTTAGCCCATAGTATACAGAAGGTAATATCAAGGTATTCCTTTGTTTTCACGTGATATAATGGCAAGTTTATCTAAAAGATTGATGACATTGACCAATAAATAGTAATATGTCCGAAATTTGAAAGATAGAACCAGGGTATATCTAATCAGCTTGTTTTTCTGTCGACTAAGACCAATTTATGTCGGGTAGAGAAGGCAGCCTGAAAAATGAGACCCACAAAGTTCTGCAATTAATAACCTGATTTGAAATTGAATAGGCCAAATTAAATTTCCCACCCAAGGTTTCGTGAAACATCAATTCACATCTTTTTAAGTTTGAAGTGTCTAATTATTTTTCACCAATCACCTTTTTTTTTTTTTTTTTATAAATTCCGTTTGATTTTAATATAAATATATAAATTACTGTTTAATCTTTTTTAATATGATAAAAAAATTTCATCACCATTTAATACAAAATTTAATTTATTAAATTACAAAAATGCTCCTATTAAAAATTATTTTATTAACCAAATTATCCTCCAATAATATATTTAATTTTCCAATTTATCATTCAATAATTTTTCTTGTTCTAAAATTTTTTTCTTTATTTTTTTATACTTTTTTTCCTCTCATCATCTCCAATTGTGACACTACTACCAATTATTTTTCTCCTCTAATCAACTTCACTAATAACACCATTATCGATTATTCTTCTCTAGTCATATTTACCACCAACACTATCGCCCGTTTTTCTTTTTTTGTCATCTTCATCATTGATTAACCATCTTCTTCTATCATTTTCACCATTACTTTTACATTTTTCAATTTCATTGTAAATTTTTTTAAATGACTCTAGATTTATATTGAGCAATAATATGCATACTCATTTTGAGTGTACAAATATGTACACACTCATACATATCATCATATAATTGAGTATTATTTTATCTCAAATTCAAAATTATCAAATCATATGATGACATATGTAAGTGTATTTATATTTATATACTCAAAACGGGCATACAATTTTATTGATGGTAAAAATAATTAGGAGAAATAAGAGGAAGATAGATTAATATATATTGAGAAGAAAAATTAGATTGATATTTATATTTATTGGAAAGAAATAAGTAAAAGAAGAAGAGGAAAGAGAATAATGGGAAAATGAGTAAGAAATAAAGAAGATGAAGAAAGAGATTGACATTTATTGAAAAGAAATAAATGAGAGGAAAAAGGGAAGAGATAATGATGGGAGTATGAAAAAATTGAGAAGGATAAATATGTAAATTTAGTTAATAGAGGAAAATTATATATTTTTAATATACTTTTAATTGTTGTTTTTTTGGATTATGCTAAATTGACATTTTTACTTTTTATTACAATAAATTCAATAATGAAAGCAAACGGCAGAAGAAAGACTAAACTTTTTAAATTTCAAAAAGTGAGAATTAATTCACCAAACATTGGGTAGAAAATGTTGATTTGGCTAATTGAAGATGATATGGTATGACATGTCAGCAATTAAGTATATGTATAGGCTACTAAATAATATGCTTGTTACCAAACATTTATAATATATTCTACTTTGTGGCCACTTCATGGCAGTGTCTTCGTCCTAGAGGCGGGAGTAAACACTAGCAGATAGAAAGTCAATCGGAGAATGGTCATCAGAGAAGGAAGGGAAAAAAATGAAATCTTAAGAGGGAAAATAATTACTTTTTAAACTTTACGTAAAGAAGAAATTAATAAATTTTTAAACTAAAAAGAAAATTATGATAAATTTTTATTTTTTCTAATATTTTAATTAAATGATATTTTTATCGTTAATCCTAACAGTAAATTTTAACAGAAGAGTGAGTGTTTTGGTCTTTGTTATTCAATAAATGATCCATTTTGTATTTGAAGTATTTGTTTTCTTTCTAAACTAAATATTATATTAATATTATGTGTTAGTTTGCACACAAAATATTTACATAATATAAAATATATAATTTAAAGGACACATTTTATTAGACATGTATTCAAAATTACTCATCAATTTAAATATGTCAAATATCAAATTAAAAAAAAAAAAAGACTTGTATTAAAGTATTGTTGATCTTTATTACATGTTGGTGAAATTATTTGAAATTGACTTATTTTCAAGTATTTTTATAATTCCAACTAACCCATATATAAATAATAAATACTCAACCATTGGAAATATCTTGAAAACTTCTACCCAAATCGCATGATAGCTTCAACATAGAGGTGCAACCTAGGGATGGCAATGGGGAGGGGCGGGAGGGGATATCAATCCCCGTCCCCGTCCCCGTAAGGGATATCAATCCCCGTCCCCGCCCCGTCCCCGTTACGGGGAGAAAAAATAATCCCCGTCCCCTCCCCGCGAAGGAAAATCTCCTCCCCATCCCCGCAGGGAAAAATCCCCTCCCAATACCCGTAAATATAAATTTTAATTCCTTTATGTATTTCAATAAATAAAATAAATCATATTCTCCCAAAATATCACTTGCTACAAGAGCTACAAAATATTCATTATTATTTTAGTTCAAATACAAAGTTTTCATAAAATCTAACAATATGCAATAATCAATATCTTCATTAGTAGCTCTTCATGTATGTGATTTAGGGTAATTTTATAATAACATTAAATTTAACACTTTTCATTCACTTCAATTGATTTTATCAAGTTTATAATTTTTTTTTTTTTTTGTGTAAAACCTGGTGGATTGACTAAGTAAGTTTTGAAGTTGAAATAAAATTAATTTGGTGTATTTGTATTTTATGATAATGAGATTCTGGAGTCTTTTTAATATATTAGATTAATAGTTCAGAAATTAGTAAAAGTTGATAATTGATAATTTAAAAATTAGTAAATTAAAGTTATAATTTTAATAAATCATAATGTAAAAATTTCTAGAACTTAATAGTTTAGAAGTTATATATTATATATTAGATTTAAAGGGTGGGAAGGGGTGGGGTGGGGAGGGGATGGGCCGGGCCGGGCCGGGGCTGGGAGGGGAGGGGAGGGGAGGGAGGGGAGGGGCGGGGCGGGCGGGGAAATATGTATCCCCGTCCCCGACTACGGGGATTTTTTTCATCCCCATCCCCCCCTTTCCCCGTTTTTATCGGGGAATCCTCTCCCCGTTAGGGTCGGGGAGGGTCGGGGCCCCTAAAATCGGGTCCTAATTGCCATCTCTAGTGCAACCCTCCTCTTCATATACACCAAATTGTATCGAATTATATTTTGCAAGTATATCTTAACAAAGTAACAAAATAGCAACGGACTAAGATTTTTTTATCACTTACCTTATATTATTTAGTCATTTTATTAAGGTTATAATTATTTTAATATAAGAATTAATTACTTGATTTTAAATAAGGAATGTATTTTATTAGCTATCATATATATAATAAAATGGCCCACAAATAAAATGTCTACCATGATTGATACACCCCATGTTGCAAAAAGTGAATGAGTGTAAATATCATTTTCCACCCAAGGTTTGATCTAAAGATTTTTTTGCTCTTAGTTGGTAAAAATTATGCTTTTCTACTCAAAATCAATTTAAACAAAAAAAAAAACATGTAAGAGTGAAATAAAAATTTTACAATCTATTAATTTTAAATAAAAAATAAAAAACAATTGACTAAAGATAAGATCCAGACATTTTTAAAATGATAATTTAACCATAAAAAAGTTTGAAAATTTACAAATCAATCCCTAAAAATTTTGAAAATTCCCCAAGCTTTTTTAAATTTTAAAAGCCCCTTGAAAATTTTTTTATTAACATCTTTAATATTTTCAAAAATTATAATAATAAAGATAAAATGATAATTTTATTTTCAAATATTGTCTTTCTATTAACAAAGTTAAAATTTTGGTGAAAAAGTATTAATTATTTCAAGTAGGAATAGAAAAGGGTTTTAAGACTAAACATTGGGTGAGAAAATGTTATTCACTCTGTAAAAGATAACACCCCATGTGGATGGAATCTAGGTTTTTGTATGATCACCGTTGAAGGATAAACATTTATTAATTTTGAAAAAATAAAATGAACTTCAATTATATAATGCTAATTTATTTTTTGAAAAAGAAAGCCATTAATTTGAATGGTGAAGCTCTTTATAATGTTTAGGTAAATACATTAAACAAGTGACTAAACCTATACCTTACACATGGGAAAATATAATGTAGTAAACTTAATTATTCTACTGAAAATGTGGGGTGTAGTTAAATGGTTCAAAGAAAGCAATGTATTGTTTTTTTTTTTTTTTAATTAGAAATTTTATTTGAATTAAATTATTTTTTCAGAAAAAAAATTAATTATACTTTATAAATAAAATCTCAAATATAATAATTGATTTTATAATTATTATACTTTAGTTTAAATTTATTATTGAAAATGATTTAAATTTATATCATTTTATAGGAGGAATGTACTCTCCTAACCTCCCGAAAAGCTACCCTGAGGCAATGTAATCTATTGTTGAGATGATGATTTATGGCATTATACTTTGCATTTTGATAGAGTAAGTACAGGAGGAGAAGAAGACAGAGAAAGAGAGGGAGTATTTTTTATGGAGTAAATAGAGTGAGTTCATTCATTCACTCATCACTGCTCTTTTCTCGTGAAACGCCTTACAAAGCCAGAATTCCCTCTCTTTTCAGACCCACAAATCAAGCTTTCTTTCAGAACACCTGTACCTCAATACAACACAACTCAGCTCTACTTACCCATATTACGCTTCCTCTGCCTTCTCCAATCATGTTCTGCCACTGTCAAATGATGCTTGATTTCCATCTTCTTTAGTGCAGTTAAGGTTCTTTTGTTTGGTTGTTCTTGTTTCTTGTTTCTCCATTCTGTTCCTTTCTTGTGGGTATTTTGTTTCTGGCCATACCCTCTTATGAGTTGTCCTTTTTTCTATCAAATTAACGGATTTGTTTGCCCTTCAATGCCTGGTTTTACTGGAAAAGTTTGGAGATTTGGATGCTTGTTCTGCTATTAATCTCTTCTCTGTGTACCTCTGAATATTTAAGTGGGTTTTATGGAGTTTTGAGAGAAAGCTAGGAAGATTTGTTGGTGTTGTTGCAACATAAAAGATAATCAAACGATGGAATTTTTATGTTTGTTGTCTCTGTTGGTAGTTGGAGCTTTATCAAAATCTCAGCTTGTAGGTGGTGACGTAAATGATGAAGCTACAATGTTGGCCATCAACAGAGAGCTTGATGTGCCTGGTTGGGGTGTCAACAATACAGATTACTGCAATTGGACTGGCATTCACTGTGACTTGAACCAATCATTTGTTGTAAGGCTTGATCTTTCCCGCTTCAGCTTCGAGGTAATGTCACCTTAATCTCTGAGCTTAAAGCATTGAGAAGACTTGATCTTTCTAGTAATAATTTTTATGGACCTATTCCTTCATCTTTTGGGAACTTATCTGAGCTTGAATATCTTGATTTGTCATTGAATAAATTTGAAGGTTTCATTCCTAGCGAAATTGGTAATCTCAGAAACCTTAGATATTTAAATCTCTCCAATAATATGCTTGTGGGAGAGATACCTGATGAGCTTAAGACTCTAAAAAGGTTGGAGGAGTTTCAAATTTCTAGTAATAAGTTGAATGGCTCTATTCCTTATTGGGTTGGAAATTTGACCAATTTAAGAGTGTTTACAGCCTATGAGAATCAGTTAGAGGGTGAAGTTCCAGTTAATCTAGGTTCAGTTTCTGAACTTACATTATTGAACCTTCATTCAAACCAGCTGGAAGGGTCAATACCAAAGAGCATTTTTGCTTTGGGGAAGCTTGAAGTTTTGGTCCTCACTCAGAACAAATTTAGTGGTGATATTCCTGAATCGATCGGAAACTGCAAAGGCCTTTCTAGTGTCCGAATTGGGAACAATGATCTTGTAGGAGTTATTCCCAAGGCCATTGGAAATGTTAGCGGCCTCACATACTTTGAAGTGGACAATAACCATCTCTCTGGTGAGATTGTCTCAGAGTTTGCTCAGTGTTCTAATCTCACTCTTCTTAATTTGGCTTCAAATGGCTTTACTGGTGTAATTCCTCCAGAGCTTGGGCAACTAATAAATCTGCAGGAGCTGATTCTTTCTGGAAACAGCTTGTTTGGTGATATTCCTAATTCTATTCTTGGGTGCAAGAATCTTAACAAGCTTGATTTAAGCAATAACAGATTCAATGGAACCATTCCTAGTGAAATCTGCAACATGTCAAGATTGCAGTACTTGTTATTGGGTCAAAATTCAATCAAGGGGGAGATACCTCATGAGATTGGAAATTGTTTAAAACTGCTTGAATTGCAATTGGGTAGTAACTATTTGACTGGAAGCATCCCTTCTGAGATTGGTCATATTAAGAACTTGCAGATAGCCTTAAATTTGAGCTTTAATCACCTCCATGGGCCGCTGCCTCCTGAATTAGGGAAGCTTGATAAGCTGGTTTCTTTGGATGTCTCTAATAATCAGCTTTCAGGTAATATTCCAGCTGCACTCAAAGGCATGTTGAGCTTGATAGAGGTTAATTTTTCAAATAATCTGCTCACTGGCCCAGTTCCCAACTTTGTACCATTCCAGAAGAGCCCAAATTCAAGTTTTTTTGGTAATAATGGTCTCTGTGGAGATCCATTGAGCTTTCCATGTGCAAGTAATACTGGTCCTGATGGTAAAAATTACCATCACAGGGTTTCTTACCGGATCATACTAGCTGTTATCGGCTCTGGTCTGGCAGTCTTTATATCAGTAACTATAGTTGTTCTGCTGTTTATGATGAGGGAAAGGCAGGAGAAAGCATCCAAAACTGCTTGGATTGCAGATGATGCAGCCAGTAATCAACCAAAGATAATAGCTGGGAATGTCTTTGTTGAGAATCTCCAACAGGCAATAGATCTTGATGCGGTTGTTAAGGCTACATTGAAGGAGCCAAATAAGCTCAACTGTGGGACTTTCAGTACAGTTTACAAGGCAGTTATGCCTTCTGGGTTGATTCTTTCCGTGAAGAGACTGAAATCCATGGATAGAACTATAATTCATCACCAGAGTAAGATGATTAGAGAACTTGAAAGGCTGAGCAAACTGTCTCATGAAAATTTAGTGCGGCTAATTGGATTTGTAATTTATGAAGATGTTGCTCTTTTGCTGCATCTTTATTTCCCAAGCGGAACACTAGCACAACTTCTTCATGAGTCTGCAAAGCAATCTGAATATCAACCTGACTGGCCAAGAAGACTTTCCATTGCCATTGGTGTAGCAGAAGGGCTGGCATTCCTTCACCACGTGGCAATTATACACCTTGATATCTCCTCAGGTAATGTACTTTTGGATGCTGACTTCAAGCCTCTGGTTGGGGAGATTGAAATATCAAAGCTCTTAGATCCTTCCAAAGGTACTGCAAGTATCAGTGCTGTTGCTGGTTCCTTTGGCTATATTCCCCCAGGTATAATTTTAGTATATTGACTGAGCTTCCTCTATGGTTTCCTGTCTAGAGTTATTCGTGCTAACATTCTTCCTTTTCAGAATACGCATATACAATGCAAGTCACCGCACCAGGAAATGTTTATAGCTATGGGGTTGTTTTACTCGAGATCCTAACATCACGACTACCCGTTGATGAGGAGTTCGGTGAAGGGGTGGATTTGGTGAAATGGGTTCATGGTGCTCCTTCAAGAGGGGAAACCCCAGAGCAAATATTGGATGCTAGACTTAGTACAGTTTCCTTCGGTTGGAGGAAAGAAATGCTTGCGGCTCTGAAGGTAGCTTTACTCTGCACAGACAGCACACCAGCGAAACGACCAAAAATGAAGAAAGTTGTGGAAATGCTTCAAGAAATTAACCAAAACTGAGTAGGGCCTAATCTTAATGTTCTGCTGTCTGAACCCAACAAGAAATCTTCATAGGAAGCTATGGAATCATGAACATAAATATTCAACTCATTTCAGAAAATTCTGTTTGCATGAAGAAGTGATGAGTCCACATATTTTGGTCAAAACGATAAGCATATTCCGATGAACAGATTATGCAAGAGATATGAGAGCTTGTAATCAATGTAAGTTGTAAACAGAATAGATTGTTGGTTATTGTTATGAGGGTGCTTGAATAGGGAAGCAGTACTCTTTTAAGTTTATGTTGAATATTAGGCACAAAGTTGCGATGTTCAAGTTTCTGATTTTGAATTTGTCTATTAGAAATGCATGCCCACAGAACCATCAATTACAAATTATCTTTGAACCAAGTTTTATACTTTCACTACAGCAGTGCCATGTCAAGGTCTTCCCAGCTAATTATATATGAGCATATTTTTGTATGCGACATCGCATAATGTAAGGACACTATATAGTTTTATTAATGCAATTTTAATAACATTGAATACAAACTTTGTATTGTATTAAGAAATATAATTTACAAATATATATACAAAGTATACAATGTGAGTTATGCAATGTCTTATACTAATATTTCATAAACAAGCCTGTTTGTTTTTAATCTTAATCATATAACACAGATATCTAATAATAAAATAGTTTTTTTTAGCCCTTTCTTCCCATAGACCATGATCACACATACAATGGTACCTTGGTAGCAGCTGTAAAACATACGAAACAAATACTAAAGGACAGTTTAAGTGACAGAAAATGAGACCCTATATATAAGAGAGTATATGTGTTCATGTCTCCTATGAAAATTTTCTAAAATCAAGCTCCTAACTTACTTGGTATAGTAATTGTGAAGTCGGTCATTGGACCCAAAATTTTAATTACTCGATGTGGATGATTTGACTATGAAGGGACTGTCTAACTTGAGTAGAGTTTCTCGTTACAAAAACAAAAAGTTGGTGGTGGACTGCAATGGTAGCAGTTGACAGAGGCTATACAAGACGATAGCTAGGCAGGTAGTAGAAACTGAGACATATAGTTGATATAATATTGAACAACATAATGTTGTTGATTTACATGAAGACCAATGGGAAATATCTTTACTCATTTCTATGTTCCTAGACAAACTAGTTCTTGATTACCAAAAAAAAATTAGTTCAGTTTTGTACATGATCACTTCGAGAGCTTGTAAGGGACATTTCATTAGCATTGGGAAACCAAGTTCGCGAGTGTAACTTTTAGCTCAAATTTAAAGGTGCATTGGACCAAATTCACGAGGCTTGGACAAAGTGAACATCCAGAGAATATATTAAGAACATTTCAAAATATTCTTTCACCTGGATAAGTAAGACTGAGATTCTTACTTTGCTATGAATTATTCCTAGTCATTTAATTCGTTGGATTTGTATATATCTAGACCGTCAAGTCTACTTGTATACAACTATACACAGCTAGCTAGTTGTTTGGTTATTTTACATCCCAACCATTGTATTTTTTTGAGAGCACTACAAAAGTTTTCCCTCTTCCTACGTTCATATTATTTCTTGTTTCTTTAAGTGTTTTAAAGTTAATTTTTGGGATTACTTAGTGCCAATGTCCATCACAAAGTCAAAGCATATCGATTCTTTTATAAAACGATCTTATAACCTTAAATTGAAAAATCACATGTACCATCAATTGTTAGAGAATATATTTCATAAATATTAGGATAACTATCTATATAAAATCCTTTTGGTGGGTCAGTTTGATGGACACATTTACACAATGTACACCTATGCATTACACCAAATCGTCTGCAAATAACTTTGATATATGAGATCTATCAACACTTTTTTGTATGGTCGTTTAACACTATGATAATTCTAATCATATTACCTATGCATTTAATTAAGACGATATTAAGACTATGGACGTTTTTGGAACAATCACCATATGTGAACATAAGGGTCTTATGATCAATTAACACACACTAATCCCTTAATCACGGTTCCGCAATCTATTTATAAGGACATTTATCTTGGCATATATATGCATTTATAGAAAAAGAGTGTTACAAAGAGTTGTAAATATGACTTGATTATGAACTTGAACTTGTTTCATCAAGAAGATTAACTTTAAAGCACCAACTCCAACATTGGTATAACGAGAGATATGGGTGAGTACATAGCTAAATGTCTCATTTGCCAACAAGTTAAGATAAAACACTAGCGATCATCTGAAATGCTACAACCTTTCATTATTTTGGAGTGGAAATGAGAGTATATCTTATATTTTTTGTAGTAGGTCTTCCAAGAGTTTAGAAGGGACACAATGCACTATGGGTTATAGTAAACAAATTAACAAAGTCAACGTATTTCATACTAGTTAAGACATTATCATTACAAATCATTTGTGTTAAATTTATTTTAGAGAGGTAGTGAGGTTGCATGGAATACCTAAGACTATTATTTGAAATAGAGATACAAGGTTTGTATCCATATTTCAAATGAGTCTTCAAAGATCCTTGGGTACAAGGTTAGCATTTAGTACCACCTATCATATGTAGATAAATGGTTAGACAGAGAAGACCAATTAGGTGATAAAGAACATGTTAAGAGTTATTGTATATGTAAATCATAGGACAAGTTGGGTAGAAATAGTTTATGATGAGGTGAGGTCGTATATAATACTATTTAGGTGACTATTAAAAAATGACTCTATGAAGCACTTTTAGTGTATAGTGCATCATATCTTCACTGGGATTATATATATGGGAGAGATATTATTCCAATAGTGTGTGTCAAGGGGGAATTGGTCATTTCATGCTGGATATGGTTTTTTTTTTTGTGGCATATGACAGGATTTAAATTAAATTAAATATTAAGTTTTAAGTTGATGAACGATTATGTATGAAAAGTGCATGCCTGTTTATCCGATGCCACGTCAGTTAAGTGAGTTGAGTGGATAACGTGCTACGTTAGAATTTTTAAAAGAGATGCACGGTCGCGCATATCAATCATGCACACCGATGCATCTTGTTATAGGACGAAAGTTTATGTAAGGCACATTGGTAGACTAAAGGGATTATTATCCCATTTATTCACTTTGTCCATATTAGACATGTTAATTGGGCCAAGCCAAATAGAGACTCGATCTGAAGCATGTAATTCAAGCCTGACCCAATACTATAGCACCATGGGCCTTTCAGGGTGAATTGTGGGCTTTAATATTAAACTCATGGGTCAACTCGGTTTGGTTCGATACTGTTTACAAATTAAAAAATAAAAGGGCAGAAGCCTTCATTGTTTCTACTGAAAAATGGGCTCTATTATTTTTTTTTAATTTTTCTATATAAACCAATCCAAATCTTTTTTATTTTCAGTTTTATTTACAAATCTCTCAATCTCAATTATTTCATTATATTCTCAATCTCATTTTCTCTCATCAACTCTTTTTTAGAAATTGTCTGCATTTGTAAATAATAATTCCTTGTGTTTATAATTTCATTTTTATTTCAATTTTATCATTACAAAATATTATAAATAGATTCAATGTTAAATGAATTCAAAAATTTGATGTTGAGATGAGTAGATAAATGGTATGGTATATATATTTTATTTTTGTAATTATATAGTATGTAAATTAATTTATTTGTACTATGTTATAAACTTATAATATTTTTGATCATGTAACTACGGTATTCCTTCGTCATAAGTGAGAGATTATAAATAAAATGTTTGAGATATTGTCTTCGGTTTTAATAATTAAAAAATAATTTATGTTTAAAAGTTTTAATTAAAATTTTAAAAAAATTGTTTAAATGGGGCCGACTCGATTAAGGCCTAGCCTAGCCGAAGGCTTATTACTGTGCAAGCCTGGAGCCTAGCACGACCCATGAGCCCAATGGGCTAAGTTGGAACTGGCCCGACCCATTAACATGTCTATTCCATATCATGTGAGAGAGAGAAACGGAATTTACTATTTTTTTTTCCAATAATTTGGTAGTAGTCTAATGGCGTTTTCTGGTGAAGCTTGGAGGAGGTGAAAGGTGACCAGAGAAAGGAAGCAACCGACGTCAAATTAGCAAGTTGTGAAGGACAAGTAAGTAGGAAGATACCTTTATATTTTTGCACTTGATGAGAAATGTGATTGATTATTTGTTAATATACCTGTTTGTTAGATATTTGGTGTTGGGATATATGGATTTACGTTATGGATGCATGTGAAATTTTTAAACTTGAATAGGTATTGTTGATGAATGAAGAGATCTGTTCTTATAAATGATGTTAAGAAATCATGATCATATGCATGTGGAGTGAATCAACCTAAATGGACTTTAGGGGAATATAGAGACCAATGCAGTTTTATATATAGAGAGAGAGATACACACATGCACAATTTGTTAGACAACTAAGTTGTATGTACATAGACACACACACACACACACACACACTTTGTTAGACAACTAAGTTGTATGTATATAGATACACACACACACACATATATATAGAGAGACACACACACTTCGTTAGACAACTAAGTTGTATGTTTGATATGTGATTCAAGATTGACTTTTCTATTGAAGTAATAGAAGTCAATTAGCAATTAGTTAAGTGCGAAAATAATCTGAAAATAGTTTTTCTAGCGGTCATGTATAGTCGTACCATGGACAGGTACGATTGTGACATGCATACAAACTTTACAAAATAAAGTCATATATGAAGGATTGAAAGACTATTGAGGGGGGTAAACTAGATAGTTTAAAATAATTTTTACCATATTAAAAAATTAAAATGATTAACACCACTTAACAATTTTTAATGCACTTTATAAAGATGTTAATAGTTGATTCAAACAATCAATACAAGTAAATGGCATATAACACAAGATATGAAGTTATAGGATTATAAAATTAAACACGCGATATATAGTGATTTGACACAATTCGGCCAATGTCCACTCCTTCAAGATATCTCCCTTGAAATATTCCATTAATTTTTATTGACAAAACCCCAACCAAGATTTTTTCACAATACAAATAGTTTTCAAAGTACAACTAACCTTTACAGCAACTAAAGCTCAATTTCTCTAACCTCAACAAGAGTGAAACTCACTCTTTTGCAATACAAATTTGTAAAAATATGAAATTCAAAACTCTTTCAAAAAGTATATATGAAAGTTCAAGCTTAATACATATATGGATTCAAGAAAGTGAATAAGTAAGGGTTTGATTAGAGAGAAAGATTTGCAAGTGAATATTTCAAGAATGTTTCTACTCTCAAATGTATGAAAGTTCTTGGTTGCAAAAGCCATTCCCAAGTAGATTTAATTGAGTTTATATAAGGGAAAATGAAAAAATTACTGTTATGCACAAAATTAGCAATTTTAGATTTTCAGAAAATACAGAATTCGGTCAATCAAATATTATTTTGGGTCGATCGGATGTGATGTGACACTTTCCTTGTGTTTA